>NC_092047.1:10698138-10999557 GCF_003086295.3 Arachis hypogaea
CTTAACCAAAAACACGTTCCATTACGGTCCCTAACCCTGTACTCCGTCTGCCAACCCGGTCCTTCTGTCAGTTTTACGGCGAAAACTCGACGGAAATTGCTGACGTGTCAGGTTAAAAAATGGACAAGGACCTAGTTGTCTCTAAATTTAAATTAGTTAGGGGTTTATTTGTCTTTATTATTCTATAAACAATATTTTTAATTATATTTTTATTCATTATATTAATATTCTTTTTTAATAAAAAAGTACAAACTAATTAATAAATTATTCAAATTTAAAAATATCATTTATTATAAAACCAAATAAATAATTTTTAAATATATAAATAATAAACATTAAAATTCAGTTAATACATTAATAATAATAACCCTATGATATACTATTAGTATTATGATCTAGCTAATTTTTACAATAAAGTGAAAACTAATGAACACATTATTTAATATATAGTAAACTAATGAACACATTATCTAATGAGTAGTATATAATAATAATATTTATTTGCCTCTATTAAATTATTAAATTTGACCCCACAATAATTTTTTATTCAACTTTCGACACTTGATAATCAATTTGAGAACTTCATATTAGATTTCCATTATAATAATCAATTTTTAAATTTAAATAAGATTGGTGTTCTTTTTTAGAAATCGGCTCAAAAGAATATTATCTATCCATTTGTGTTTCTTCTTTCGAAATTAGCTTTAGTTTTTTTTTCATAATAACTACACTAATTGAATGAATTTTTTTCAACTATGAATATCATCAAAAGCTAATTGTATGAAAGTTGAGTTTTAAATGATTGTTTAACGACATATACAAAAAAAGGACATTTTTTTTGTGACTAAAAAAATGGACATTTTGATTATATTGTCAAGGTTTCAAAATATGAAATATAAAAAATTAAATTTTAAATTATGTGTTATTATTTAAATTACTATTTTCGTATTTTAATTTGTAATTAGATATCTTGAAACCTAATCATATTTTATAATAATAAAATATAATTATAACAACAATTATACTACGTAAATATAAAATAATCACTTGTATAGAATAAATCTTAAAATACAAATTTTGAAATACAAAATACACATTAAAAATAAGTTAATATATGTATTTATACTCAAATTTATAGTAGATAATTTGATAGCTAATTTTTTATGTAAACGTAATATTTTTATTATAAAAATTATTATCATGTTATATATATTTCGCCCTCACTATCAAAATTTTTTGGATCCGTTACTAGTTATTATTATTAATGTATTAACTGAATTTTAATATTTATTATTTATATATTTAAAAATTATATTTAAAAATTATTTATTTGGTTTCATAATAAATGATATTTTTAAATTTGAATAATTTATTAATTAGTTTGTACTTTTTTATTAAAAAAAGAATATTAATATAATGAATAAAAATATAATTAAAAATATTATTTAAAGAATAATAAAGACAAATAAACCCCTAACCAATTTAAATTTAGAGACAACTAGGTCCCTGTCCATTTTTTAACCTGACACGTCAGCAATTTCCATCGAGTTTTCGCCGAAAAACTGACAGAAGGACCGGGTTGGCAGACGGAGTACAGAGTTAGAGACCGTAATGGAACGTGTTTTTGGTTAAGGATCGTCTTGTCATTTTGGAAAATGGACAGGGACCGAATTGGTACTTTACTCAAAAAGTTTAACATGAACAAGTTTGAACTGAGACACTCAAAAAGTTTAAATGGAATTGAAATGAAGGTCAAGAACAAGTTTATTTCGTGCTCGTGAATTGAGTGACTTCAGCTGAGCAAAGCTTGCAGCTTGAGCCTCCATTTAAAGACAAAGCAATCAAGAGGAGAAATTATAACAGAAATTAAATTATGTAACAATATCTGCTACAGTTCAAAACAGTAGCAAAAGCTAAGAAATTTGCTCCATTTGGGTTTGAAAGCATCAACATCCACACTTAATCAGAGTTCTAATAATAAAAAATTAATACCCATATCTTTAATCAGAATTTTAATAATCAAAATCAACACCCACATTCCTAAATTCACAAATTCTGATAATCAAAATTCTTATTCCCTAACCAGAATATTAATTAAACAATAAAATTAATTATTTACCTGAGAAAAAGACCGGAGAAGAGAGCAGAACAGAAGGAGCGGGACTAGCAGCGCAGAGCAGTGGCAGGAAAGTAATAGAGAAAAAGACGACCGGACCAAGCAAAGAAGCGTCAGTAGTCACCGAGAAGCAGGACAGCACTGTAGGTCATCAGTCGTCGGACGTCACCGAGAAGTGGGGACTGCCGGACTGGGGACTGGGGACTGGGGGAGAGAGGCTGAATGGCTGAGGGAGGCAGGGAGCTTGAGGGCTGCATTGTTGCGTGTACTCCCCCGCCCTGTCCTAATTGTGTAATGTGTATGATGACTGGCCGGGTCGGGTGACTCGAGTTATGGTTCGGTCCCGGTTTTATTTTCTTTTCAGATTTTATTTTTTCACTCTGGATCAATTTTGGGTCACTTCAGGTCCAGGTCTTCATCGTCCGAAATGCTTCGGTCAAACTGGCAGGATCGAGCCGAGTTTTAAAGTCCACAAACGTAACAGCAACGACTTGCTTGAAGAATGAGGCTGTGAGAGTAGTGAGGGAATAGTTATCAAATTCGAACGGATCAGCCGGTTCGATCGAAAATCCAGTAAACCAGATCTTTAATTGATCCGAATTAACATTCAAACAGTACAAGTAAAAGAATCGGTCAAACCTAAAAAATTCGGTCTGAAGTGCAAACCGAACCAGATCGATCAGCGCGCAAGATGACTCAGATACCAATTTCAAAAATTTGCTTTCTTAGGGGTTCAAACATGGGAGTCCAAGAGCATAAAAGACTTTTTAACTACCAAACTAAGATACTCTTTAATTTTATAAATGCCTTTTTATAAATATATTATAACTTATTAGATATATTCTAATTAATAACTTCATCTTATCAACTCTTTCAGTCATCAACTCTTTTAGTCATGCAAAATTTAAAATCTCCTTACACTTTCGTATTTTTATTCTGTTGAGTAATTTTTAATTTAATTTAATTTAATTTTTTATTTTATATTTACTTACTTAAATTAATTATTTTTTTATTTTACATAATTATTAAAAAAATTAAATGTTGTTAAATATCTCTAAATTAAAAAGATAAACAAAAATATTTTTATTAATCATACCATAATTTTGATATTGATAATTATGTAAAATTTATTAATATTAACTCTTTTTCAACATATATTTGATTAATATAATTAATTAATAAATTATTAAAATATTAAAATAACTTAATTTTGTATAAAAAAAATTTATTATAAAAGAATTAAATTTTATATAATTATTTAATTATAATCGAGTCAACCGGTTTAACCTGTTGGGTATATTAGTATGAGAAGATAACAAAATCTTATATTTGTGTAGTAGTTTCAAGGCACGATTAGATCGCTTTCTTTAGAGAGATATTTGTCCCCACACTTAGTTGCTATAGGGTTGATGACAATACTCTCCCAGAATACAATGAAATCTAAGAATTTCTTAATTAGCATTAGTAAGAAATTCTCAACTCTCTTGAACAAATAAAATCTATTAATAGTTGATTAAAATGTACACTTAGTACTTCCACTTATGAAATAGTGGACAATGACTTATTTATACATATTGCACATAGCAATTATGATTAGTTACGTATACAAATGGTTGTGTCTTTTCTATTGCCAATAGATACAATATTTTGAATTAAAGAGTTGTGTTCCTTTAGCTAATAGACACAATGTTTTGAACATACACAATCATTAAAAGGTTGTGTCCCTTCAACCAAATGGTACTAAACGGTTAGTAACCGTTTATTAATATTAACAATATTAATAATAATATCAATAATATTAATAATATTAATTAATCAAATTTGTAAATACCCTTCAATCCCCCACTATTTACAAAATTTAAATGTCATACAAGTATATGCATAAAGAATGTGTCACTAAGATTAAACATTCTTTTAGTGTAAATTTTAAAGTTCTAACGAAGTAATAGGTGTCTAATCGATTAAACTTATACTCCATATGCTAGTACCAAAAATCACACACATTACTTATACCCTCCAAGTTCAAGAGTTTACAATTTTAAGCACTTGTATGGCCTTGTACTCATCCTGGTTTCATGAATATTTACGAGAATAAAACCTCTAAAATTCTCGATTAGAGCGGCACCACTCTTATATTCATATATGTGGAATCTTTTGATAGATAATATTATCATTCCATTAAGAGTTTAAACTCACCCTCCTAATTTATTGTAAATAGTACTAAATCCTATACCTTAGTGCTCCAATTGCTAAATGATGGTTTCAGTGGCTAAGAGAAGGGGGGAGTTAAATCTTAGCCCCCTTTTTTGTTGCTAACACTTGCTGAACTCAGAAGAGACTTTTCTGTTTTGGCTCGTCTCTGGACACGAGACTTTTTGTTTTGTCTCGCCACTTGCCACGAGACTTTTTGTTTTGTCTCGTCACTTGGCACGAGACATTTTAGTTTTTGCTCCTGTGCAGTAGAAAACAGAAATGGAGTAGGAGAGAAGAAAGATTACACCCAGATATATCCTGGTTCAGCTGCTAAGTGCAGTGCAGCCTACATCCAGTCTCCATCACAACAATGATGGAATTTTACTATAATCAACCTGATTACAAACTGTAAAGTGCTAACCCAACTTACAAGGGGATTCCCACAAAATCATGAAACACAACATAGATGAACAAAGGAACTCTAAGACATCTATGGCTTTTTCTTTTAATTTTGCACTCTCTGCCTTTTTCCGCTCTATGGCTTTTTCATACAAACCTCACTGTTTGCCTTTTTCCATGAGACTCAAGACATGACAAAATTAAACAGAAAAAATACAAAACTGAATACATTGAAGGAGAAGAGAAAACTGTTAGCTCAGGTAGCTCTGAGAACTCTGTGCCTTGCACTCTCAAATTTTCTCCTTGCTCCAAACAGTGGCTGTTCTCTCTTTTTAAAGAAGAGGGAAGCCTCCACACTTTGAAGCCAACACCCAAACCAACTTCTTCCTCCTTCAACAAACAGAACTGGTTCGGCCACATAGAGAGAGAAGAGATAACCATGCAAAACCCAACATGCAATTACCTCTGGTCCTTTCTTGATCATCACCCTTCATCAATCCGAGCTCTCCATCCTTGGCTTGCTCTCCAAGATGGATTTCTGGCCCTTGATGCTTCATGATGAAAATGACTTCATCTGCTTTAATCTCTGCCTCAACCATCACTTCGCCACTCTAGCTACTTCCTGTGGTGGTTGAGCAGAATCAAAGACAAGCCATGCTTCAAGAATCTCCCTTGCTGGCCGAATCTTTACCTTCCATTTTTGAGCATGAAGAACTCAAGATAACCTCACCAAATCTAACCACATTTGGTGAGTATCTTAGCCACAGCTCATTTTTATTTTAGTATGTTTTCTTGCCATCATTAGCTTATGGTCTTGATGCATGCAACTTCTTCCTTTTCTTGGTTGATGAGCATAGCGTCCATAGCTTCCTGGACAAGGACCGAAGGAAGAAGAAGAAAGAGATGAGAGAGAATGTGAAGTTAAAGTAAAAGCAATTAAATGAAACTGAAACATATTGATAGATTACTTTTACTTCCCTTGCTTTGAGTAGCGTATAGCATTAATCATAATGATTCCTTATCAAATCAAAGTCAAGTTCTCTCTCATGTTTCCAAGGCTAGCTTATTAAGTTTTGAAATCCATTCTTAGCAAGCAATGGAATCCGTTGGAAAGCATGAAGCCTATTTGCTTTCTTAGTTTCGGACCAGGCTTGGAACCATTCATCACTAATAAGACTTGGGCTTGTAGTATTGAAATTAAAGCTGGCCCAATTAATAACATTTGCTTTCCTGATGAATTTGATTTCGGATCAAGCATAGAGCATATAAGAAAGCATTTGTTTGGGCTTGCAACAATAATATTTATTCTGGCCCATTTAATAATTCAGCCTCATGGTATGAGAAACATGTAGCAAGGCTGATTATTGGGCTTAAACTAGAAATTCATTTTTCGGCCCAATAGAAAATCTGCACAACAAAATTATTAATTTAGTAAGTATGAATTAAGATCAAATTAATAATTTTGTAATTAAATATTTTAATAATATTTGTTCATCATCAAAATTAAATAAGTTTTCCAAACTCATCAATCTCCCACTTGATAACAAACATTATTAAAATTGAAATGGAAAGAAATTTAGATATTGAGTAAAGAATACTCCCTTTGAATTTGAATTTCTCCCCCTTTCTAAATGTCACATAGCTCCCTCTTGATGCATGCTTATTTTACCAAGAGAAGCACTAACCTGTAACATTTAAATCAAGCTTCAAGTAACAATGTTATTTAGCATATTTTATGATGCTAAATGCTTGATCTATGAGCAGTTTTAATTGATAATCAAAACTCATTTGATATCATAAACTGATTTACTGCTCAAACATAAACAAAAATCTATCCAAATATTTTCCAAACATTTCTTGTTAGTATATCAGAGCAAAACAAAATGATGGGAAAAATATTTGAAGTACACATGATCAAAACAAGGCAGTTTTAATATATTACACAATTTAAAGGAACTGCCAAAAATAAGTTTTCAATCCAACAAGTTTATCAATGATGAATCAACAGCCAGGCATCAAGGATAAATCAAACATCATTATAAACCAAATGCCAAATGAGTATTAACTAATCATGATAAACCAAATGCTTCATGCAGTTCAAACAGCAGTGACCACAGTAAAACAAATGCTATAACAACATTCATTCTTTGAACACATGCATTCTTTGAATCAAGGGTGATCATAAATTTTCAATTTTGAAAATTTCATCCCCTGTTCTCATCTCCTGTTTTTCCATCCCCTGTTTTGTTCCAATTTCAATTTTGGAACATAAATTTCCTCCCCCTTTTGTCATCATGGGGGCACTTGCACAAAATATGATCATCATAGCAAAATATTCAAAGTAAAGTAGCAAAAGTATATCACAGTATCCTAGAGATTATCCTAGAGCAGTGAGTATCAAGTCATGCTCCTACAAAAAACAAATTGAGCCTAATGGAGCCAATATCAAACAGAATAAAAACAGTCATTTAATCATCAGAAAAATTAATATCTTCTTCCTCAGCGCCTCCTTCACTTTCATCTTCCAGATCCTCCTTAAGAGATGCTAGCATCAGGCTGACCCTTTCTTTGCAATTTTTCCAAGCTTTCTCGCTTTCAGAGGCTTGCTTGCGAGTCTCTTTGTGAGATTGAATCATCATATCGGCCATGTTGGAGAATTTACCCAAAATTTCTTTGATGGATTTGACTGTTTTGAAAGACTCTGGCCGAGTCTCATTGTCACTGTCTGAAGCCACAGATTTGCCCCCTTTGGTTCCTTTAGTCGCTCCTCCTCCTCTAATGGAGGATACTTTGTTTTCCACTGCCTCATTCAACAGATCAACTTTAAAGTATTCAAAAATTCTTGTTAAAAACATACCATAAGGCAGATTTGCCTTTTTGGTGCTTCTAACAGAATCTCACATATGCCTAATCATGATATATCTAAAAGATATAGGAGTAGAGGTAACCAAAGCAAATAATATGAGACAGTCAGAAAATGTTACTCGATTGTGTGAGCCACTTTGGGGAGTCAAGATATGGGTGATGATTCGGTGAAGCAGAGAGTTGACTGGTCCTAGAGCTTTGTGGGTTGGAATCGTTCCATGCAAGCCAGAAAGGTTCTCGCAAATGTGCTGAAGAACTGCTTTGTATGAAACGCCAACTTGTGTGTCCCATTTGTCTACCATATATGCTCGTGGTCCTTCATCCTTGAAGCCCAGGGCCGCTCCAATGGTCTCAAAATCAAGGGCTATTTGAACCCTTTTGACATAGGAATGAAGAGTGCCATCAATGAGTCGCATATTGGCGTAGAACTCTCGGACAAGGCCAAGATAGACTGGTTTTTGAATGAGAAGAAAGGGGCTTCCAGTTGAGGAGTTCAAACAGAGTGGAGATGTTGATGCCCTTGTTAGTGAGAGTGTCGAGATTCACAAGGTAGGTTGTACATAGATGACGTTTTTCCATAACATCATTGTGAAACTCAAAAGAAGTGCAAGAGTTGAATCTGCTAGGATCAAAGTGGGAGTGAGTCTTGCCATACTTGTTTCTGAATTCCAGGGATTCCAAGTTTGGTGGTTCGGTGGTGTTATGAAGAGCAAAATCCTTCGACTTTTGAGCACTCTTCCCGAATGCATGGGGAGTTGATCTCTTTGGTGGTGATTGTGGAGGGGAAGGAATGGGAGAAGTATGAGACTCCTCTTCTTCCGTCACGGGAACACTTTTCTTCTTCCTTGAGGAAGTTTTTGTGGCAATGACTTTTTTTCTCATTGTGTCTGTGCGTTTTGATGGGGGTGAGGGTGATGAAGATGATGTAGAATGGATGTGAATGTGTGTGTGTGATTGTGGAGTAGACTGTTTTTGAGAGAATAGAAGCCTTTCACTTTTTCTTGGCGCGGTTTTCTTTTTCATGGTGATGGAGGAATGAAATATGAAAGGTTATGGAGATAACCGAATTGAGTGGAAGGGAGATGTAAGGTAAGTGACGCATTAAATGAGGGTTGGAGAGAGAATATGGAGTGAGTAATGACCATTAGTGGGCGGTTAATGACCATTATGGGTGGTTATTACCCAAAAAAATGATTTCCCTTTTTAACTTTTGAAATCTAAAACTGAAAAGTTGTTGCCTTAAATCAAGGGATTAAATGGAGAGAAGGATTTTGATTTGACAATAACCACTTCCAAAAAGATTTGATGACACAAGAAGGAGATTCTTATTTGTAGAGAGATAACTGCCATAACTGTTAAGGTGGGGTCAAGAAGTTTTGGTGGGGCCCATAAAATTTGAACTTCAGCGTTGCCTCCCCCTTGATCATAGCTCCTCCAACAAGCTTGCATTTTTATCTCGTCCAAACCTACGAGACAAAACAGGACAGTGTTAAAAAAATTCACAAATTGTCAATGAAACTTAAATCAAACATTTCCAAACTTTTTCTCAAGGTACAGAATCTATCTTCACAGAGGGGTTTTGTAAAAATATCAGCAATTTGGTCTTCAGATTTTACAAATTGAATATCAATAGTACCCTTTTGCACATGTTCCCTATTAAAGTGATATTTTATCTCAATGTGCTTAGTTCTTGAGTGCAAAACAGGATTTTTTGAAATGTTTATAGCACTCATATTATCACAAAA
Organism: Arachis hypogaea; assembly: GCF_003086295.3. Lineage (NCBI taxonomy): Eukaryota > Viridiplantae > Streptophyta > Magnoliopsida > Fabales > Fabaceae > Arachis > Arachis hypogaea. The sequence goes on from NC_092047.1 coordinate 10,707,457, forward strand.
TAAGGGTATACTATTGATTTTTAATTTGTAATCTTCCAATTGTGTTTTTAACCAAATTAATTGGGTGCAACATGCAGATGCGGAAATGTATTCTGCTTCAGCGGTGGATAAAGCCACTGTGGCTTATTTCTTGCTTTACCACATGTTGAGTGAGCTTCCAAGGAAGCAACACATTCGGACGTGCTTCTTCTATCCACTCTATCTCCCGCATAATCTGCATCACAAAACCCTACTGCACAAAATTCATCAGATTTAGGATACCACAAGCCATAATCACAAGTTCCCTTAATGTATCTAATGATGCGTTTAACAGCCGTAAGATGGGATTCTTTTGGGTGAGATTGAAATCTTGAGCATACAGCCACACTTTGAACAATATCCAGTCTAGAGGAGGTAAGGTACATGAGTGAACCTATCATTCCCCTATACTTTGTTTCATCTACATCTTGACCATCATCATCCTTTTCAAGTTTTGTGTTGGGATGCATTGGTGTTCCCATTGCTTTGGAATTTTCTAGGCCAAACTTTTTAATAAGTTCTTTTGCATATTTTCCTTGGTAAATAAAAGTACCACTAGGAGTTTGTTTAATTTGGAGGCCAAGAAAGAAAGTAAGCTCTCCCATTAAACTCATTTCAAACTCACTAGTCATGAGTTTTCCAAACTCTTCACACAAGAAAATGTTGGCCGAACCAAATACAATGTCATCAACATAAACTTGAACAAGGAGTATATCATCATTAGATGCTTTAATGAATAAAGTAGTGTCGGTGGTACCCCTTTGAAATTTATTTTCCAACAAGAAGGCACTAAGCCTTTCATACCAAGCTCTTGGAGCTTGTCTAAGACCATAAAGAGCCTTAGTTAATTTGAAAACATGATTTGGAAACTCTTTATGTTCGAAACCGGGGGGTTGTGCCACATACACTTCTCTATCAATAAAGCCATTAAGGAAAGCACATTTAACATCCATTTGAAACATTTTGAAACCTTTATGGGCGGCATAAGCAAGAAGCAATCTAATTGCTTCCATTCTAGCTACCGGAGCAAAAGACTCATCAAAATCTATACCCTCTTCTTGATCGTAACCTTGGGCCACTAATCTAGCCTTGTTACGAACAACTTGTCCATCCTCACCAAGTTTATTTTTAAATACCCACTTAGTACCCGTTACCTTCTTACCATCCGGATAAGGTACTAATGTCCAAACCTCATTCTTGTCAAATTGAGCTAGCTCCTCTTGCATGGCCTTGACCCATGATGGATCTTCAAGAGCTTGTTTGACATTGTTGGGCTCTATTTGTGACAAGAAAGCAAAGTTGCTAGGTTCGGATTGCCTTTTGGTGGAGGATCTTGTTGTTACACCATGAGAGAGATCTCCAATGATGAAGTCATGAGGATAACCCCTCATAGACTTCCATTCTCTAGGCTTTCGGACAGGTGTAGAGTTTTGATGAACTTCTGGTGGTCTCACTGTTTCAGTTGCTTGTGCCTGCTCAGGAGACAAAATGGAAATATCTCCTCCAATCTGACGAGACAAAACTGGGCTGACAGATTCTTCATTTTGCACAGATTTGGGATTTTCTTTATTTGTTCCAGCCTCTTCACAATCTAAATCAATATCCTTCACAATACTGGGAATTAAGTTAGAATCACAAAAGGCAACATGTATGGATTCCTCTATGGTTCTATGCTCTTTGAGATAAACTCTATAGGCCTTGCTTGTGGTGGAATATCTAACAAACATTCCTTCATAGGATTTTGGATCAAACTTTCCAAGATTTTCTTTATTGTTAAGCACAAAGCATTTGCATCCAAAAACATGAAAATACTTAAGATTTGGAGGGGTTCCTTTCCATAGTTCATATGGTGTTTTCTTTAACCCTTTTCTAATGATTGTTCTATTCAAAATATAACATGCTGTGTTCACAGCCTCAGCCCATAAGAATTTAGGAATTTCACTCTCACATAACATAGTCCTAGTCATTTCTTGAAGGCTTCTATTCCTTCTTTCAACCATCCCATTTTGTTGGGGGGTTCTAGGGCATGAAAAATTATGAGAAATCCCTAAGTCATCACAGAATTTTTCAAAGTCTTGATTTTCAAATTCTCTTCCATGATCACTTCTCAAATGGGCAATTTTCAAATCCTTTTCATTTTGAATTTTCTTACAAAGGGTGGAAAAAGCATGAAAAGCATCATTCTTATGAGCAAGGAAAAGTACCCAACCAAATCTAGAGTAATCGTCTACCACCACAAGACTATAATGTTTACCTCCTAAACTTTGAGTTCTAGTAGGACCAAAAAGATCAATATGTAACATTTTCAATGGCCTTTTGGTTGAGATTCCATCTTTTGATTTAAAAGAAGATTTTACTTGTTTGCCCAATTGACAAGCGTCACAAGTAAGATCCTTATCAAACTTGATGTTTGGAATTCCTCTAACCAAATTTCTTTTGACTAGCTTAGAAATTTGATACATGCTAGCATGTCCCAACTTTCTATGCCAAAGCCATTTTTCAGATTCAAAAGATGTAAAACATGTTACATTTTGTTCCTTTAAATCCTCAAGAGTTAATCCATACACATTGTTGCATCTTTTAGCTTTAAGAAGAACATTCTCAGTTTTCTCACACACAACTAAACAAACAAATTTCTTAAAAATAACTTCAAAACCCAAATCACAAAGTTGACTAACACTAAGTAAATTATGTTTCAAGCCATGTACAAGGAGAACATCATTTATACAAGATGAGAAATTTTTACCCACTTTCCCGACAGCCACAATTTTTCCTTTTGCATCATCACCGAAAGTGACAAGCCCTCCATCATATTCATCAAGCTTTATGAAGAAGGTTGTCTTTCCGGTCATATGCCTAGAGCATCCGCTATCCATATACCACATATTTTCATTCCTTTTGGATGCTAGGCACACCTACAAAAACAAGCTTAAGTAACCTTAGGTATCCAAATCTTTTTGGATCCTTTTACGTTAAACCATCTTCTATGTCCTAAGCCATTGTAATCAAAAACAATTTTATAAACCTTATCACCGACCATTCTTTCACCAAAAAAGCATTGAATGGGAAAGTGTCCATTCCGATTACATAGTCTACAAAATCTTGGAGTTGCTGTTTTGTTAAAGTAGGTGGGATCTTGAAATCTTGTGTCATTAGAAGATGAAGCAATATTTTCAAAATGTGATTTTTCAGATTTATAGAATCCCAACCCAGCCTTATCATAAAGAGGTTTTTGACTAGCCAATATGTGATTCAGACTTTCGAAACTTTGTGTGAACTTGGCTAAGTCTTCCTTAAGTCTTTTAACCTCTTTAAGCAACTCTTCATTTTGCTTAAAACAATCTACATATGCAAGAACAGAATGGTTACTTTCACAGCTTCTAACTTGGGCTCTTAACTGCTTATTCTCTTCAACAAGATCACAAGCAGTTTCGGCCTCTCTCACCTTTTCTTTTAGAAAACTGTTTTCAGCCTTAAGAATGGTGTTTTGTTGTTCAAGTTCTTGATTTTCCAGCAGAAAACATCTTATTTTTTCAGAAAGGTGGTCTATCATAAGATGAAGATCTTCAGTGTTAGGGTTATGAAAGACTACTTGATCTATGTGGTCTGCCATGAGACATGTTTGTGACTTGGTCTCGGTTTCTTCATCATCATCATCAGAGTCATTCTCCAAGTCTTCCCATGTGGCCATCAGTCCTTTCTTCTTTCCTTTTTTCGGCTTTTCTTCCTTCTTTAGCTTGGGACAGTCAGATTTGAAATGCCCCATTTCCTTGCAATTGTAGCAAGTTACTTTGCTAAGGTCTTTCTTCACTCTCCTTTTGCTGCTGCCTTTGCTTTTGAGCTTAGCCATTTTCCTGAATTTTTTTGCAAACAACACAAACTCATTTTCAGAAGAGTTATCACTGGATTCTTCATCCAGAGGGTTAGTCATAGAAGAAAAAGCAATTCCTTTCTTTTTTGAATCTTTTTTCAAATAGGTGTTTTCAAAAGCAAGAAGATTTCCTCTCAAATCATCAAGTGTCATGGAATCTAAGCCACTGCTCTCAGAAATAATTAAAGCTTTAGTTTCCCACTCTTTTGTGAGACATCTCAACACTCTTCTCACTAGCACAGATTCAGAGTGTGTAATTCCCAGAGCATCTAAGCCAACAATGATGGAATTGAACCGTTCGAACAATTCATCAATGGACTCTCCTTCCTTCATTGCAAACATTTCATACTCTCTATTCAACATGTATGTCCGAGTCTTCTTTACAATGGTGGTTCCTTCATGGGTGATTTGCAATTTGTCCCAGATTTCCTTTGCCGTTGTGCATCTTGATACCCGTCGGTATTCCTCGAAGCTGATAGCACAATTGAGTAGGTTTACTGCCTTGGCATTTAACTCCACCTTCTTCCTATCTTCCTCGGTCCATCTTGCTTCTGGTTTGAGAGAGACAACTCCTTCGGCACTTGTAACAGTTGGATATTGTGGTCCTTCCAAGATGATTTTCCATAGTCTGTAATCCACTGCTTGTACAAATATCTTCATCCTCTCCTTTAGGGGTGGAAACAGGCCAGGCCAGGCCAGACTTTGCTCTTAACAGGCCTGGCCTGTCATACAGTTAATTGGCCTGAGCCTGGCCTGCAGCCTGTTATAGGCTCTTTATAAGGTACTAGGCCTGGCCTGTTATTCAGTCTGGCCTGGCCTGTAGCCTGTTAAAAGGCCTGATAATTTTTTTTTATAAAAATAAAAATATTATTTAAAAAAATTATTTTTTAATAAAAATATTTATATGTAATATATCATATATTTAATATTTATAAAAAATTTTAAACTTTTAATGTATTTAAAATATACAAAAATATTTAAAATAAAATATAATAGATTTCAAATATCTCATAATTTTGTTATAATAAATAATTATTTATATATTTAATTATATTTTAACAGGCCCAGGCAGGCCTGACAGGCCAATAAGGCTAATTAGCGAGCCTGGGCCTGGCCTATTAACGTATTAAGGCTTTTAAAAGAGCCTGGGCCTGTGCCTATTTTATAACAGGCCAGGTCAGGCCAGGCCAAACACAGGCCAGGCTGCAGGCCCCTGGCAGGCCGCCTGGCCTTTTTCCACCCCTACTCTCCTTCCAATAAGTATAATTTTTCCCATTGAAAAGAGGGGGTCTATTGCTTGATTGACCTTCAGTCAGATTATAGGACACCACATTTGCGCCACTATTTTCTGCCATGAGGATCTTTGCTCCAAGCTGCAAAGCTTGATCTCTTTGAGACCAAGCTCTGATACCAATTGATGGTTTCAGTGGCTAAGAGAAGGAGGGGTTGAATCTTAGCCCCCCTTTTTGTTGCTAACACTTGCTGAACTCAGAAGAGACTTTTCTGTTTTGGCTCGTCTCTGGACACGAGACTTTTTGTTTTGTCTCATCACTTGCCACGAGACTTTTTGTTTTGTCTCGTCACTTGGCACGAGACATTTTAGTTTTTGCTCCTGTGCAGTAGAAAACAGAAATGGAGTAGGAGAGAAGAAAGATTACACCCAGATATATCCTGGGGTTCAGCTGCTAAGTGCAGTGCAGCCTACATCCAGTCTCCATCACAACAATGATGGAATTTTACTATAATCAACCTGATTACAAACTGTAAAGTGCTAACCCAACTTACAAGGGGATTTCCACAGAATCATGAAATACAACATAGATGAACAAAGGAACTCTAAGACATCTATGGCTTTTTCTTTTAATTTTGCACTCTCTGCCTTTTTCCGCTCTATGGCTTTTTCATACAAACCTCACTGTTTGCCTTTTTCCATGAGACTCAAGACATGACAAAATTAAACAGAAAAAATACAAAACTGAATACATTGAAGGAGAAGAGAAAACTGTTAGCTCAGGTAGCTCTGAGAACTCTGTGCCTTGCACTCTCAAATTTTCTCCTTGCTCCAAACAGTGGCTGTTCTCTCTTTTTAAAGAAGAGGGAAGCCTCCACACTTTGAAGCCAACACCCAAACCAACTTCTTCCTCCTTCAACAAACAGAACCGGTTCGGCCACATAGAGAGAGAAGAGATAACCATGCAAAACCCAACATGCAATTACCTCTGGTCCTTTCTTGATCATCACCCTTCATCAATCCGAGCTCTCCATCCTTGGCTTGCTCTCCAAGATGGATTTCTGGCCCTTGATGCTTCATGATGAAAATGACTTCATCTACTTCAATCTCTGCCTCAACCATCACTTCGCCACTCTAGCTACTTCCTGTGGTGGTTGAGCAGAATCAAAGACAAGCCATGCTTCAAGAATCTCCCTTGTTGGCCGAATCTTTACCTTCCATTTTTTAGCATGAAGAACTCAAGATAACCTCACCAAATCTAACCACATTTGGTGAGTATCTTAGCCACAGCTCATTTTTATTTTAGTATATTTTCTTGCCATCATCAGCTTGATGGTCTTGATGCATGCAACTTCTTCCTTTTCTTGGTTGATGAGCATAGCGTCCATAGCTTCCTGGACAAGGACCAAAGGAAGAGGAAGAAAGAGATGAGAGAGAATGTGAAGTTAAAGTAAAAGCAATTAAATGAAACTGAAACATATTGATAGATTGCTTTTACTTCCCTTGCTTTGAGTAGCGTATAGCATTAATCATAATGATTCCCTATCAAATCAAAGTCAAGTTCTCTCTCATGTTTCCAAGGCTAGCTTATTAAGTTTTGAAATCCATTCTTAGCAAGCAATAGAATCCGTTGGAAAGCATGAAGCCTATTTGCTTTCTTAGTTTCGGACCAGGCTTGGAACCATTCATCACTAATAAGACTTGGGCTTGTAGTATTGAAATTAAAGCTGGCCCAATTAATAACATTTGCTTTCCTGATGAATTTGATTTCGGATCAAGCATAGAGCACATAAGAAAGCATTTGTTTGGGATTGCAACAATAATATTTATTCTTGCCCATTTAATAATTTAGCCTCATAGTATGAGAAACATGTAGCAAGGCTGATTATTGGGCTTAAACTAGAAATTCATTTTTCGGCCCAATAGAAAATCTGCACAACAAAATTATTAATTTAGTAAGTATGAATTAAGATCAAATTAATAATTTTGTAATTAAATATTTTAATAATGTTTGTTCATCATCAAAATTAAATAAGAGTTTTCCAAACTCATCACTAAATAACTTGTTATTACCCATTAAACCTTGAAACTAGTGGTCTACTAGAATAAGGTTGGATTCCCATCATTTAGCAATAATAGGTTTTAATCCCATTTTAACAGTAGTTTCTTTGATTTTATCCCTTGACAAATCTTTAGATAAAGGGTCTGCTAAATTTCCTTGAGATCTTACATAAGTGATGGTAATTACACCATCATCTATTAGTTGCCTCACAAATTTATGTCTCAAACTTATATGTCTAGACTTTCCATTATAAACCTTATTATATGCTCGAGACATGGTTGATTCATTATCACAGAAGATTGAAATGACTGTCGTCTGCTGTGGCCACAACTTCATATCATATAACAAATTTCTTAACCATTCCGCTTCTTTACCTGCGGCTGATAAAGCTACAAACTCAGCCTCCATAGTAGAATGTGTAATACATGTTTGTTTCTTTGAGGCCCAACTTATTGCTCCACCGCCTATGGTGAAAATCCATCCTGAAGTGGATTTGTTATCACTAAGATTTGTAATCCAACTTGCGTCGGAATAACATTCTAAAACTGCGGGATAATCACTATAATGTAATCCCAAGTTTATGGTTTTCTTGAGATAACCAAGAACTCTTGTTATAGCTTTCCAATGTTGATTGCTAGGCTTTCCTGTAAACCTTGATAATTTGCACACAGCAAATGCTATATCAGGTCTAGTATAATGCATTGCATACATTAAACTTCCTATAGCACTATCATATTCTAATTGTGCTATAGGTCTTCCCATATTTCCTTCTAATTTAAGATTAGGATTATACGGCGTATTGAATTCTTTAATTGTGAGATGATCAAACTTTTCCAATACCTTTTTGATATAATGAGATTGACTTACAGTAAAGTCAACTTCATTCTTATGCACCTTTATGCCTAATATTGTATCAACTTCATTCAAATCCTTCATCTTGAATTTAGAAGTTAGATACTCTTTCGTTATACGAATTCCTTCTAAATTTATTCCGATGATTAACATATCATCAACATATAAACAAATGATTACTCCATAATCTTTAGTAAATTTTGAGTAAATACATTTATCCGCACTATTATGTGAGAAGCCATTTGATAATACCACTGAATCAAACTTCTCATGCCATTGTTTAGGTGCTTGTTTTAGCCCATACAAAGACTTAATTAATTTGCAAACTTTCTTTTCATTTTTGGGTAGCGCATAGCCTTCCGGTTGCTCCATATAAATTTCTTCATTAAGATCTCCATTTAGAAAACCCGTTTTAACATCCATTTGATGTATATGGAGCTTATGTATGGATGCTAATGCTATAAAAGTCCTAATAGAAGTCATTCTTGCCACAGGTGCGTAGGTATCAAAATAGTCTAGACCTTCTTGTTGTCTAAACCCCTTGGTCACTAACCTTGCTTTAAAGGTTTGTAATGAACCATCAGTATTATACTTTTTTCTAAATACCCACTTACATCCTATAGGATTTGATCCTGGAGGCAAATCAACTAAGACACAAGTATTGTTAGATAATATTGAGTCCATTTCATCATTTATTGCTTCTTTCCAAAAGGCAGAATTCCTTAAAGCCATAGCCTCTTTAAATGTTTGAGGATCACCCTCTATGTTCATAACAATAGGAATCTTGTTTGTTACAGAATTTCTAGTTCCTTCTACCAAAAAGGTGATAGCCTGAGAAGAAATAAAATCTGGACCCAAGTCCTTTTCTTTTCTTACTCTCAAACTCTTCCTTGGTTCAATCAACTCTTTGTCGTTTAGACGTTTATTATTTTGATTATTTATTTCTTGTGAAATATTAGTATCATTTTGGGGATACTTTGAATTAGAAGTTGAATCATTGATAAATTTATTTTCAATAAATTCTACTTCTCTTAATTCAACAACTACATTAGACACTAAGTCTAAAATTCTATATGCTTTAGAATTTTGAGCATATCCTATAAAAGTGCCTTTTATGGCTCTTGGCCCGAATTTGGTTCTCTTTTGATCAGGAACTCGATAAAAGGCTAAACACCCCCACACTTTAAGATAATTTAAATTAGGTTTCCTTCCTTTCCAAATTTCATAAGGAGAAACCTTTCTATGTCTTGATGGTATCCTATTATGGATATGACATGATGTCAATAATGCTTCACCCCACAAATTGTAAGGCAATTTTACATTTAGTAATATTGAATTAACCATATCCACTAAGGTACGATTTTTCCTTTCCGTCAAACCATTTTGTTGCGGAGTATATGGAGCGGAAGATTCATGCACAATACCATGTAATTCACAAAAGTGATCAAATTCATTAGAAAAATATTCTCCACCTCGATCACTATGAAGAACTTTTATTTTCTTATTATGCATATTTTCTACTTCCATTTTATATTTTTTAAACATTTCAAAAGTTTCATCTTTATTTATAAGCAAATACACATAAGTAAATCTAGAACAATCATCAATAAAAGTTATAAAGTATCTTTTTCCTCCTCTATTAATATTGCCATTTAGTTCACAAATATCACTATGAATCAACTCCAATAAATGTGTATTTCTTTCAACTTTAGGAAAAGGTTTCTTAGTAATTTTGGATTGTATGCAAATATCACATTTCTTATTAAAATCCTTGTTAATAAGATCAATATAGTTATTCTTTTGCATATATTCAATTGATTTGTAATTTAAATGTGCTAATCTACTATGCCATAAATCACAAGAATCAACAACATACAATGAAACATTCACTTTATTAATACTAAGTTTAAACATGCCTTCAGTACAATATCCTTTTCCTACGAATACATCATTCTTAAGCAAGATCATTTTATCGAATTCCATTACAACTTTGAATCCTTTCTTACATAAGAGACTAACAGAAACTAAATTTTTTCTCAAATCTGAAACATGAAGTACATTTATTAAATTTAATTTCTTTTCAGATGTAAAATTCAATTCCACAGTTCCTTGACCACAAACTTTGGCTGAGTTGTCATTGCCCATTAAGACCTCTCTATTGTTCACTTCTTCATATGTTTTGAATTGGTTGCGATCATTGCAAACGTGAACAGTAGCCCCTGAATCTAACCACCATTCAAGTGATTTTCCTTGTGTTGCTATGTTAACTTCTGTAACCATGCCAATATGCATGTTTTGTACTTTTTCTACAACCATAGCAATTAGATTCTTCTCTTCCACTAAGTTGGTCTTTGGTGCTTCCTTTTTCAGAAGTCTACATTCTTTGATATAATGTCCTTTCTTATGACAATGATAACACTCTCTTTGTCTCTTCTTATCTTGCTTTGAATCTTTAGAGAATTTTTTTTCTTCTTATTGGTGTTGTTTTCACCAATATGATTCACTTTAGAACTTTGAGAAAGATACACAGCATCACGTTTTCGAGTTTCCTCTTCTATACGTATATGCCTTAGTAATTTCTCAATTGTGAAGTCCTCACTAAGATGTAAAAGTTTCTTCCTATAACCATTCCAAGATGAAAGCAATTTTGAAATAATTGCTCCAACTTGTAATGATTCAGGGATCACCACTTGTAGATCACGAAGTCTACTTACAAGGATTTGTAATTCATGAATTTGATCCATGACAAGCATAGTATCATTCATAATAAATTCAAAATATTTCATCATAATAAACTTATCTGTTCCTTGTCGTTCGGTATTGTACTTTTCTTCCAAAGATTTCCAAATCTCTAATGGTGATTGAATTGACATGTAGAGATCATAGAGTCGGTCGGATAAAGTATTGAGAATATGACCTCGACATGCAAAAGTATTTTCATCGCGTTTCTTTTTCAATTGAACAATCTTTTCTTTCTCTTCCGGTGTGAAATTTTCAGCGGCATTGACAATTGGTGTAGTCTTTGGGTCAATCACATATGCAAGATTGAGAACTTAAAGAAGAAACATCATCTTGTCTTTCCAACGGTTGAAGTTCGTTCCATCAAAGCGATCTAATTTGACAAACTCTTGATTCATGACCTTGAACATAGTGTTTTGATCTTGTGCCATCTTCAACAATATCTCTCTAAAATTATTGGGTATATTAGTATGAGAAGATGACAAAATCTTATATTTGTGTAGTGGTTTCAAGGCACGATTAGATCGCTTTCTTTAGAGAGATATTTGTCCCCACACTTAGTTGCTATAGGGTTGATGACAATACTCTCCTAGGATACAATGAAATCTAAGAATTTCTTAATTAGCAATAGTAAGAAATTCTCAACTCTCTTGAACAAATAAAATCTCTTAATAGTTAATTAAAATGTACACTTAGTACTTCCACTTATGAAATAGTGGACAAGGACTTATTTATACATATTGCACATAGCAATTATGATTAGTTACATATACAAATAGTTGTGTCTTTTCTATTGCCAATAGATACAATGTTTTGAACATACACAATTCTTAAAGAGTTGTGTCCCTTTAGCCAATAGACACAATGTTTTGAACATACACAATCATTAAAAGGTTGTGTCCCTTCAACCAAATGATACTAAACGGTTAGTAACCGTTTATTAATATTAATAATAATATCAATAATATTAATAATGTTAATTAATCAAATTTGTAAATACCCTTCACAACCTGTGACCCACCGGTTGAACCAGTGATCCGATGATCCAGTAGTTTGATCGGGTTGATTACCAGTTCGATTATGATAACTATGGGCGAGGGAAGTAAACACGGTGAAATAGAAGAAGAGAGAAAAAGGCAGAACTGAGAAACGGTGACGACGAGGGGAGTGGAGATTGACGAAGAGACGGCGAGAAAGCGAGAGGCGCGACGGGACGACAGTAAGAGGAGAGGCCGAGATCCTGACGCAGCGGCTCCACGGCGGAGTTTCGAGTGAGGAGGGCCGCTCCACGATTGGCAGCCGAGCGAGGTGCAGTAAAACAGCAGAGCTCAAAGAGCGTGAAGCTGGGAGAGCCGAGAGAGTATACAGATGGGATTAGATCAAGGTTCTAAAACTAGACTCATCATCAAACCGTTTTAGTTATTAGTTTATTAGTCTAACTGGTTCAACCAGAAAATTATTTTATAATAAAATAATAAATAAACATATTAAAATATAATTATAATCTAATATAAACTTTAAAATGTCATCCAAATTAAAAGCACTACGTCAACTAAAATCTTATGATCTTATCAAAGTACAAACTCAAAGATTAACAAGGATTAATAAAGATGAACATAAAGTTAAGGGTAAAAAACACATATAAGCCAATAGCAGACTAAAATTACACGAATCAGCCAAAACAAAAACTGCTTCATGAATCCACCAATGCACGTTTATATGTAGTTCGAACCGCTAAATTCGAATTCCATTTCTACATAATTCGAAACAGCTGGATTCGAATTATACACAAACACACGCACACACTAATTCGAATCAGGTGGGTTCGAATTATACACAAACACACGCACACACTAATTCGAACCAACTGGGTTCGAATTACACACAGTAATTCCTACACCCACGCACGCATTTCCAAGTAATTCGAATTTGACTTGTTCGAATTATTCATGGTATAATTCGAATTATGCTGTTAAAAAATTAATAATTTATTAAAAAATTTTATTAAAAAATTTATTAAAAAATTAATAATTTAAAATTAAAAAATATATATTTTATTTCATACATTAAAAAAAGCTAACAAAATATTTAATTACGAGACTTCTTTAAAATATTTGTGATCTATCAATTCGAATTTTATACAATACTCTTTTGTCCTTTTTTAATAGCTCATGAATATTTTTTAATAAATTTTTTTAATAAATTTATTTAAATTATACTACAAAAAATATTTTATCCTATGCAAAACAATTTTAAAAAATGGCTTAAAAAATGTTAGGAGTACTATAAAAATTTGTAATGTTCTAATAACTTAGGTAAATACATGCATGTACTCAAATTTTAAATAAAATACTCTACATAGTCAATAATAATTTAGAAATGAAAGAAAATATTTTATTCCATACAAAATAATTAAAAAATATATTTTATTCTAATACAAAATAATTTTAAAAAATGACTTAAAAGATGTTATGAGAACTATAAAAGTTTGTAATATTCTAGTGATTTAGGTAAATACATTATAAAAATATTTTTTCTTTAATTTCTAAATTATTATTGACTATGTAGAGTATTTCTTTAATGTCCTAAGTCATTAAGATATTACAAATTTTTATGTAGAGTATAATTTGAATCACCATATAATTTAGGAGTACTATAAAAAATATTTTTATCATATATTTACCTAAATCACTAGAATATTACAAACTTTTATAATACTCATAACATCTTTTAAGCCATTTTTTAAAAATTATTTTGTATTAGAATAAAATATATTTTTTAATTGTTTTGTATGGGATAAAATATTTTCTTTCATTTTTAAATTATTATTGACTATGTAGAATATTTTATTTAAAATTTGAGTACATGCATGTATTTACTTAAGTTATTATAACATTACAAATCAAATTTTTATAGTACTCCTAACATTTTTTAAGTTATTTTTTAAAATTATTTTGCATAGGATAAAATATTTTTTGTAGTATAATTTAAATAAATTTATTAAAAAAATTTATTAAAAAATATTCATGAGCTATTAAAAATGGACAAAAGAGTATTGTATGGAATTCGAATTGATAGATCACAAATATTTTGAAGAAGTCTCGTAATTAAATATTTTGTTAGCTTTTTTTAATGTATGAAATAAAATATATATTTTTTAATTTTTAAATTATTACTTTTTTAATAAATTTTTTAATAAAATTTTTTTAATAAATTATTAATTTTTCAACAGCATAATTCAAATTATACCATGAATAATTCGAATCAATCACATTCGAATTACTTGAAAATGCGTGCATGGGTGTAGGAATTACTGTGTGTAATTCGAACCCACCTGGTTCGAATTAGTATGTGCGTGTGTTTGTGTATAATTCGAACCCAGCTGGTTCGAATTATGTAAAAATGAAGTTCGAATTTAGCTGGTTCAAACTACATATAAACGTGCATTGGTGAATTCATGAAGCAATTTTCGTTTTGGCTGATTCGTGTAAAATTTTGCTCTCCTTGACTTATTATTGTGATTTGCCCTAAAGTTAATCGTAATGAACAAGTAATATTCTCAAATTCATAAAAATTTAAATATTGAATAATTTATAAATTGTTTAATAATAATATTAATATTCTCAACTAAATAATTTAATTAATACATAATCCCAGACATTATTATCCATAGGAAATATGAGCAACAAATTCACCCAAATTTCTAATGCAAAAAATTTTCACATGGATTTTATAAGGTTCCTGAACAAGAATGATTCATTCTATTAACTAGTCACAGTGAATAATCAGGTTTATACACTTCTCAAAAGTAGTTCCGGATCATTTACAAAATATCAATAAATAATTGGCAAAATTCATTAACTATGACAAAGCTAATTTCTCAAAAGCCTATATTTTAACTAACTTAACAATCTAAGTACAATTAAGTATAGTTATTAAAATTGAATCAGTAATTAATTCGTTTATACGTTTAAGTTATTGAGTTATTGGGTTAACTAGCGAGTTACTGATTCACCCGATTGATTCCGTCATAATTAAATAAAAATAATAAAATTATAAAAATAAATTAAAATTAAAATTGAATAAAATATATATCTTCATAAATATATTAATAACGCTACATCAGTAAAAATAATTATCTTATATATTAATTACATGAATAGTTATTCAAAAGAAGAGATATAATGAAACAACAGTGTAAAATATTTTATAATGTTAATGTATTAAAATTAAATTATAAAAATAAATAAATACAATATTATTATTGAAAAATAAAAATAATATTTTACAATATAATTACTTTAATATGATATAATTATTAGTTTTTTTGGGATGATAAGTGTTTGGTAAACAAAAAGTATTGCTTTTTAGTATATATAATTATTAGCATATTAACAAAGGAAACACTACCCTAGTGGTTGACTTGTACGCGAGAAAAGCGGTTTGGCTACTTTCTTGTGAAGTTTGATGTGGTGAGGAGCGAAAAAAGTTTTTTTCTAGGATGTTCATGGATGATTGAGGGAAATTATGTTGCAGTGAAGCCTTAAAATCAAGAGTTGGCAAAGCGGGCCGGTCTGTCCCAATTCGCCCCGCCCCGCCCCACCTAGGCCTGCCAACTAAGATGGGTTCAAAATGCTAGTCCGCCTCGCTTTATGGCGGATTGGCGGGTCGACGGGCTAGCCCGCTTGACTCTTTTTTTTTAAAATAAAATTCATTAAAATTAATCAAAAAATAATAATTAAAAAAATAAATACAAATAAAAAATAGTCAAATTATAATATAATTTTTTACTATCTTTTTTTTTAATTTTTAACTTCAATAAAATTGTTCAAAATAATATTTATGAATAGAATCATCTTTATTTTAAAAAATAAGTCACATAATTTGAACAAATATACAAAATTGTAAAATAAATAAATAAAGTTAATAACTAAAAGAAGAATAAAAATAAAAACAAAAAAAAATGTTTAAAAATTCTATAATTATTAATTTTATAATAGTAATAACTCTTTTATTTAACAAAAATAAAATAAAAATCTTTGGTCCGGCCGGCTCCGCCCCGCCAAAACCTGTCAATTTGGCAGTGCGGATTTGGTGAATTTTTTTAATTTGACGGGCTCCAAATTCTAACCTGACCCGTCTTTTTTAGCGGGTTGACTCGACGGGTTCAACTCATTTTCTCTTCTCTAACGGAAATCATCTAACAGTGTCAAATAGTGTGTGATTTTTCTATTTGACTAGTTAACCATTATATATTTATAGATAACTGTTTGTTTGAATATTTTCAATTATATAAAATTAAATTAAATTTTATTAAAAATTGAATTTAACCGTTTGGAATGAATTATAAAATTATAGTCTTAGAATTGAGTTCTAATATTTAAAATGTTTATTAAATAAATTAAAATTTTATAATAAATATTTTCGTCCTTTATTAATATAATATTATATTTAAATAATAAATATATTTATTTATTAAATTATATAAAATAATAAAAAAATTTAATTATATTTTTTTAATTAAAATTTGTTTATTTCTTTTAAAAAAATAAAAAATAATATTTTTCATCTTTATAAAGTACGTAGAATATTAAAATTAGAGTCTATAATTAATAAAGTTATCTACACAAAAATAAATTAAATTATCTATTAAAAATTCACAAATATTTAAAATTAAAATTAAAAAAATAAATTCATACAATATAAGTATTTATTTGTCAAAGTAAAAAACATAAAAATATCACTCAAAGTCTACTTTAAAAATTACAAGAACTTTATGAAACTATTAGGCATGAAACAACCTAACTTAGTATGCAATCATCCTAAACGCAAGTCTTTTGGACATCCAAAAAAGACATCAATAAAAGTAGGACTCTCAACAAGCCCCTCAATAACTTCAAAAAATTTATCATCTTATACATCCAAGTTACGAATTGATTCAAATAGTTTAAAAGTCTGCCAAATATAAAATTTTGTAGTGATAATAGCTTGTGCAATTTTTTTATTGGTGCAGAAACTTCTTTAAGTTCTTATGAATTTTTATCACTTGCTTTTCATTTTTTATTTCTGGAAGACGAAGTATCAGTAGCAATTTTTATCACTTACCTTTCATTTTTTATTTTTGAAAGACGAAGTATCAGTAACAGATGGAGTGACACATGAAACTTGTGTAGTTGGAGTTGTTCGAACACTCTCATTTTCATATTCAAAAGTATTAAAGCTTCCAAATGAATCTCATTATTCACTTGCATCTCATCAATATTATTAATATTGATGTCCTTCTCATGTGACCATCTTCGTAATTTTTCTTTAACAGTCCCACTTCGATATTAGTTACTATATCTTTCTCATATATCTTTGCATAAAAATATCCAAGTGAAAAAAAGTTTTCCTTTAATCTGTCTCAGTTTAGGAATAGATTGAAAACAAAAAAAAATAATTATAACTTAGTATACATTTAGAACATATACTTACAAATGCTATCAAAAAAAGTAATATTAAATAGAAATGTCATACATATTTTTATTAAAAATTTCCATATTTCTGAAGTAACCTCAATTGTCTTAACACTTTCATTCCATCCTATTCTACTTTTGGATACTAATTCTTTTTGCTAGTACCTTTTGATTTGTTTCTTGAGAATCTTTAAACGATTTTGTACTTTGGTCTTATTGACACTTAAAAAAAAATTCATTAATTTCTTTTACTATTTTTTTTATAAGCTTCTGCTAAAAATGTTCTATCTTCCTTTTGTCCCTTCTTCTTTTGTTCTTTGAAAATTTCAAGTAACAAACCATCAATATCTATGGTCCATCTAAAATATGCATTTGCTTCATTTCCTCCTTCAGCATCAACAACTTTCTGAGTATTCATATTGTTACCTATCTTTATATCCATAACAAATTTATATCATAAAATGCACCAATAATTAAAAATATGATATGTTAAAAATAAACATCAAACGATACATAAACTAATGGTCATTGTATAAACAAGTAATAATTTAAATGATACATAAAACTCAAGTTTAATACAAAAATACTTAATAATATAGTCTCTTAAAAAGACTTAAAACTCATTCAATAATACAATCGTTTCACATTTGTGCGACTACAGAGTCTCTCAAAATTTCTCTCATTCGTCCATCTTCACTTCTAGCAATTTCAACATTTGTAGAATTTTATTCAAACACACTATTATTGAGATTCCTTTCAACTTGTGTAATAAATTCTTCGTTTGGATCAAAATTTATTAAGAAGTTATACAGAATACAACAAGTTATAACAACTATGCTCACAATGTCTACATCATATCTAGTCATCTTTACTATGATAGAAAATCTATTTTTCATAATCCCAAAAGTTCTTTCAATTACATTGCGCAATGGTGAATGTCTTAAATTGAATAACTCTTTTAGATTTTCAGGAGGGTGTCGTGAATATTCTTTTAAATGATATCGAGTACTTCAATATAAAGGGGTAAATACCATTTTCGGCCCCTAAACATTTTAAAGTGGGACATATCGCACCTTTATCATCCAGAAACCTCAACTGGGTCCTCAACCAACAACATAAGTGAACAAATCGACCCCTGTGACCGGTTGCTAACAGGTTGCCTGGATGACGTGTCAGGTGGAGACTGAGTTGTCAAATGCAGGTGCCAAGTGTAAGTGGAAGTTGTTGCAGGGACTCAAAATCCCCTCCCTACAACTGAAACGGAAGCATTCTGGCAGGAGTGTCGAGAAGGATGAAGAAGAAATTTGTTCCTCCAGTGTGCAATTGCGGATCATACGCCATTTTGTTCGAATCTGGAACTTCAAAAAATCCTAGGAGGCTTTTCTTTGGTTATTCTTATTTTAAGGTAAATTTTTTGGAATCGTTTTTGTTTGGGTTACTGCGTTATTTTGGTAACTTGTTGGAGTTGAACAGTAGGTATGTTTGATGTAGAACAACACAGGACATTGCAAATACTTTGCCTGGCTGGATGAGTATGTTGCCTCTTTTTGTATTGATGAAGTGGTACAAGATGGAGTATCGGACCCAATGAAAAAGATGGAAGAAAGAATTGCAGAGATAGAGAAGAAGATGGATGAGGTCAAAAGCGATGAGAAGAACAGTGGTGTTCTTAGCAGATGAAAAATATTTGGGTTGATTTTGCTGGGCATTGTAATAGGAAATGGATGTAGTCTAGTAAATATGCCTTTGAACTTGTAAATTCAGTGTTTTGTAATGGGGGCAATTCTGGATGTAGTGAAAGAAAAGAATATGAAATTGTAATAAACTATGTTTCTGGATTAATAGAGTTTGTTTAGTCAGTTATGAGTATTTTCTAAATTTCATGATTTGTGTGTAATTGATTGACAGAATCATGGTTAAAAGAAACTGAAAATATAGTAACAATGCACATTTACACTAGGATTATACATTGTCATTTCACAAATCCAAGATTTGGAATATGCAGTTCACAAGCCATGTCAGTTGCAGGGAGGGGGTTTTGAGTCCATGCAACAACTTCTACTTACACGTGGTACCTGCAGTTGACAACTCAACCTTCACCTGACACGTCATCTAGGCAACCTGTTAGCAACCAGTCACATGGGTCGATTCGTTCACTTATGTTGTTGGTTGAGGACCCGGTTGAGGTTTCTGGATGATAAAGGTGCGATATGTCCCACCTTAAAATGTTCAGGGGTCGGAAATGGTATTTACCCGATATAAAGTGATAAAATCAGACCTCATCAGCAGATATCCAGCATCTACTAAGCAGAATTTATCTAAAAATAGAATTTAAACTATTTACTTAACTAATACTAGAAGAGTGTTTATTAAAAATAAAAAATTATTAGAAAATTAATACATTGAAGAACAGTTTGATTATCTTCCTTACTTAGTGCATTATCTAAAACTCCTGAGTCTGAAGCCAAGCCTTTTCACCCAGGCATCACATAGGAGAATTTTAAGGCATCACATAGGAGAATTTTAAATCAAATATACAAGCTACCAATACATTTATTTACGGGTAACTTTTCTTTTCTCTATATTTTGACACATTTTCTTTTGAACCTTTAATACGAATATGTGTTTCGTCTATAGCACCGACACAATTCTAAAAATTTTAACAAAAATGAGTGATATGACCATTTGAAAATACAAAAAATATATATCAAAATAATAAATGAATTTTATTTTTAAAATATGGATAAAACCTTTCTTGACAAAGAATTTTTTATGGAATAACTATACAATCTAGTTGAATGAAAAATTAATCTTTACATCTTTAAAAATTTGGTGAAAATGACGACGGGTTATTTAAGTGGATTGATGAAAAAAATGAATCATGTCTGCAGGAAGGGAAGAAGAGTGGAAATGACATTAGGAGGTGAAAAACTTTAATGAAAGTGAATGAGTAAAAAAAAAAGTAATTATGTCACATGAATATTTTAGGCATTTTACATTTTAAGTGAAATTCTAATAGAATAGAATTTTAAATTAGACTCAATTAGATAGAAATTGATTTTAGGAGAAAATAGTGGAATTGAATTTCATTTAAACTTATTTATTATTTTTTGTTTCAAACGATGAAATTTAATACTTGTGGAAATTGAAGTCCAAAAATTTTCAAACAGCCTGTAAATACCTACTCTTTATGAAAGTTCTCCTCCCACCAATGCCTATTGCAATCTGCTACTTCATAAAAAGCTATATCTTATAAATGAGTAGGAAAAAAAAAAGCTTAATTTTTGAGCTTCAAACTTAGTCCAATGCTCAAATATAGCTTTTTCTAACTTTAGTGCTCATCTGGTCGTCTATAGTAATTGGTTAAAAAATATTGCAGTAATGTAGCAACTCATGCTTTAGGAAATATTGCAGCAGCAGTAATTTATACTCTCTCTTATTCCTCTGAACTGAACAACCTTCCACAACACAGTGTGAAAGGGTAGAACGCTGAAACTGAACGACTGAAAACGACAACGACAAGAAAAGAAAGAGCTCGGTGGAGAAGTAAAGAAGAAATGGCATTGTTTATTGGCTTTAACAAAAATCGATCAATTTTCAATTTGGTTTGACCGAATTTTCAATTTGGTTTGACCGATCAATTTTCAGGTTCTGTATCAGCTTTTAATCCCAATAGTTTTACTTGTAATTCTTGTAATCCGAATGAGATAAAGGTTGCGAGTATAAACCAATCCAATTAATAAATTGATAGTAACTGGTTCAATAGTTCAACCAGAATTCAATGGTACAATTAAATATAAAATAAAATTATTAAAAATTTAATATATAATTTTAAATATTTAAATTCAATACTTTTTAAGCAAATAAAATTTAAAATTTTACAATTTCGCATAATAAATTATCTATAATCTATCATTAAAAGTTCACAAACAACTTAAAAAATCAAAATTTATAATTAAGTTATCCATCTTTGATCACTTTGTGATTGTTCTATCTTCAATATACAGCCCAAAAAAAAATTATCCATAAAAAATTAACTCAGAAAAACTTCGAGAATCATTCAAATTAAACACCAATAATTATTTTAGAAAATCAGCAACATTATTTCAAAAAGGGGTAAATTACAAAAAATGCACTCGAATAATTTTGTCACTGACAAAAATACACCCGAATTTTGCTATCGACAAAAATGTCCTCAAATAATTTAAAAACACGACAAAAATATCCAACATTAAATATGTATTTTTCAAAAAATGCTTTACAGATTGAATTTTGATGCAATTTTTTGCAAGTATGATTAGAAAAATGAGATATTTTTATTTTTAAAATTTGGTAATTTTTTGTTAAGTATATATTTTTTGTGATTTTTTAAAAGTATTATTGGTTGTTGAAAAAAATCACAAAAAAAATATACTTAGAGAAAAATTACCAATTTTAAGGATAAAAATATCTCATTTTTCTAATCATGCTTGCAAAAAATTGCATCGAAATAATTCAATCTCTAAAATATTTTTTGAAAATACATATTTAATGTTGAATTTTTTTATCACATTTTAAAATTATTTGAGAGTATCTTTATCGATAACAAAATTCGAATGCACTTGATCTACTAGTGGCCAAAATTCTATTCTAAAAACATTAATTGAAAATGAAACAACTAAGGCTTTTTCTTCCTTTTTCAATCTTGATAAGAATTTTTTGTTTTATATATTTTTTCTATTATATTCTTATTTAATTATTTAAATTTCATGCAAAATTGTAATTACTCAATATTCTATGATACAAATATAAAAAACAAAATATTGTATGTTTTTTATTTTAGAATAAAAATTTTTAGTAACAGCATAACATTCCTAAATTAGCCACTTTTATTATTTTATTATTATTGATATCTTCTTTAAATATGTTGCTCTTTTTCAATCCAACCTAACAATTTACTCGTACGTCTACGCAGGTAAAATAAATAGAAACCATTATAAGGTAAATGTAGACTACATTTAAATGATTAATTGATGTAAAAAATAAAAAATACCATTATTAGTATTTAAAAAATAATGTAATGTAATTTAATATAGAATAAAACATTATTATTTTAATTTTTAACAGTTGAGTTAAATAACAAGAATTTTGTACATTATTTATATTTATATTTTTACAGTATCATTTATGAATAATAATATAATATAATACTTTTATAACATTTTATTTTTTTTAAATAGCAATTTTTTTTACTTACTTAAAAATTTTCATATATTTTTAAACAATATCAATATGACTTTATTTTTTACCCAAATAATATTTTAAATATGATTTATATTTAGCCTATTGTAGTCTTCATTTGTCTTTATCTTACTAGTGGGAAAGAATAGTTACAAAGAGAGAAGTTTTGCTAAAAAAAAAAGTAAGTAAAAGAAGTGGAGACCGAAGATAAAGTATGTATGTAGTTAGATCTTTCTAGAACAAATTTTCACTTCATGACTAGTAAGCACACAATTTTTATTTTTTTATTTTTTTTGCGAGGTTTCAATTTAATGGTAAATTTGACTAATGGATAATTAACTTTGTCACTGTTATTTATATATAGTAGGCAGATTATCATGGTAATTAAGTGTGTCCAATGACATATGTTTAATAGTATTTATTTGGTATGATCATTTAAATGCGGATTGAGACTTTTGAGTCGGATGAAAATAGTACTTATAAGAGATTTTAACGATCAAATTAATCTAGATTTAAGAAATATAAAAATTATAATTAAATAATATATTTTAAAGTTGTATTTATTTATAAATATCAGACACTAAAATAAAAATACAGAAATATAAAATTATATTTAATAAATAAAAAATAGATAAAAATATTATATCCAAAAATATTGAATTAGTATATTTTGTGTCTATTTTGACAAAAAATATATTCACACTAATAACAAAAGACACAATTTATTTTTTATTTTTTATTATTTTTATTAATATTTTATAATTATATTTTTCTCAAATTTTTAAATTAAAAAATAAAATAAATTAAATTTTTATAATTATTCTAGTTTATTACCAAATAAAATATAAAAATACTAATTTTTATATCTTTATTTTTTGTGTCTTGATTTTAGTATCTTATTTTGTTCTTTTTTTAGAACTAAACTAAGTCTAAAGATACGTTTAGTTTGTATTTTTATTTTTAGTATATTTTATTTTTTGAATTTTGTAAAAAAAAAATATAAATAATAAAATTCTATTTTTTTATTTTTATTTTTTATTTTCACATTTTTTTAGTAAAAATCAAAAATAAAAATACAAACTAAACACTTTTTAAATGTGTAATTAGCCTTTTATTGATAGTGTTTAATAAAAATAAATGATGAGGACCAAGAACGGCGTACAGAGTCTTGGTACCCTCTGAAAAATGCGCAATAACTAACATATTAACGAACCATTTATATGTATCATTATCAGACCAAGTTAGCATCTCAAGTAGTATTAATTATTCATAATAATTTCTAATCAGCATCTTATTAGTAGTAATTCATGCTAAGAAATAATTTATGTAAAATGCTAACTTAATTAACGGTTATAAAACTGAAACAAATTAATCAAGTTAAAAACTCAAAACAAACTATACTCAAATTGATTGTTATCTCAGCAAACTTGTAAGAGGGAAATCATGGCAAGTGGCATACATGCATGGAAATAGTGCTCATGATATCTTCTTCCCTGATTTCTTCGTTAAACGAACAAGGCCTCAAATTAAAGATGGAACAAGCGCCACAGAGGTAAAGTACACCACTATTTTTGCTTGAGACACTAGCATTTTCAATGCTCTTTTCTTTTATATACATACTTCATCCCACTTCAAACCCTATCTGAAGCAAACAAAGGAATTGGATCTGTTTTGTTTTAGTTTCTATTTTCAGTATTTTTTTTCTAAGAAAAATGAAGTTACATTATTTTCCAAATTAATCAGATATGCAGTTGTGACTGATGCAAACAAAGGAATTGGAATAGAAATAGTAAGGTTGTGTTGACTTCCAGAGATGAGAAGAGAGGCCTTCATGCTTTGGAAACTCTCAAAGATCTCTCTCATCTTGTCCTCTTTCACCAACTTGATGTTGCTGATCCTGCTAGTGTGGATTCTCTTGCAAATTTCATCAAATCCGAATTTCGAAAACTCGATATTTTGGTAACTTGACAAATTAAATTCCATATATATATCACTTTCTTTTTCTTTTTTGTTTGCATGAAACGGGATACAAGATGAATTATGTGAAAATAAAATTTCCATGTTTGCATTTTTCTACTCAGAAATAAGTTTCATTGACTATATAAATTTCTATTGTATGATTTGGGATTTTCTCATTTATTTTCATGTTTGTTAGTTGCATGTTAAGGTTTTTTTTCCTTACAATTCCACTAAAAAAATGTAATTGACTAATTTGTTCTGAATGTAATAAATTAAACTTCTCGTATGAAGCTCTGCATGCAAAGAGGTTTACTATCAAGTCATGTTTAGGGTTTATATTATTAATTTTGAATACTAACCAGGAATGAGTTCATTGTCGTAATTAATAACCTTGACTTGGTAGCTTTCAATTGAAATGGATTCTATCTTTTTCCTTGTCATATATATTGATTTTTGAATATTATTCTTGAAGAAAAGAACTGCATTTTGTTGATCAACAATGCAGGGATTGGTGGACTTGTGATTAAGGACAATGATTTGGTCCCTCAAGTGTTATTGAAAAGCAGGGTAAGAATTTTACAGCCAGTTTGGTTAATATTTTTTCATTTTTCAACATTTTCTATTTTAGAATTTAAAAAATATAAACCAAACACAATCTAATATGTTTTCTTAGTATATTGAATTGGGTGAAATTTTTAGGAATTATCAGATGATGTAATAGAGAAAGCTGGAATCGTTCAAACATTCGAGCTAGCTGAAGAATGCTTGCAAATAAATTATTATGGTGCTAAAAGAACATCTGAAGCCCTTCTCCCTCTTTTTCAATTATCTGAATCACCAAGAATTGTGAATGTATCATCCTCCCTAGGAAAGTTAAAGGTAGGATACTCTCTTTCTTTGTGTTTTTTTAAGGTTTAATTATCTAATAATCTCTATAGTTTTACCAATTATGTGATTAGATTTTTATAGTTTAAAAATTTATAATTAGATCTTTATATTAGGTAAAAATTTGTAATTAAATCTTTACTAATGATTATTTTTCAGAAAAAAACACGCCAATGCTAAAATATCTGCTTTTAGAATATTCCATATTCATTCTACATCAAACACAAAATCAAATATTTAAAACAAAATTGATTTTTTTAAACAAAAAGTAATTAAAAAAGATCGATTAGAAAGTTTTTATCTAATATAGAGACTCAATAGTCAATACAGACTTTTAAACTATAAAGATCTAATTAAAATTTTGATGAAAGTATGGAAACTAACAAAAAAAATTAAACCTTTTTTTCTTAAAAAAAGTTAGTAGATCTTAGATTGCTTTGCTAAATTTGGTTGTTGCTCTACTAATAGGCTTATTTTATTACTTTTTATTCTACATTACTATTTTATGATTCTGTTTTGTAACTCTTATTATTATTAATTTCCATGTCTAATAATTCAGCGTGTATCAAATGAATGGGCTAAAGGAATCTTGGGTGATGCTGAAAACCTTACAGAAGAGAGAGTTGATGAAGTGTTGAATGAATTTCTGAAAGATATCAAAGAAGGGTGTTTAGAAAGAAAAGGATGGCCTAAGGTTCTTGGTGCCTATATTCTCTCAAAAGCTGCAATGAATGCATATACAAGAATTGTTGCTAAAAAGTACCCTACTATATGCATCAATAGTGTGTGCCCTGGCTATGTTAAAACTGATATAACTGCCAATACTGGATTTTTAACGGCAGAAGAAGGTGCTGCTAGTGCTGTCAAAATAGCATTGCTTTCAAATGCCTCTTCTGGCCTTTTCTATTCTCAGAATGAAGTTTCTTCATTCTAATCCAATTGAGGTTGGTTATGTATATTCATTTCTTCTGTTTTTGGTTATGTATATTCAATTAGAAGAAACATTCCAATTTCAAATTTAACAAAAAATAATCTTTAGTGTGCTTTATGTTAGTCTTATTTAGTAATCTGCTATAATATTAGCCGAAATTGGTTGTCATAGTATTTTATATTGTCTGGTACCTTGATTCAATGATTATGTTAACTCGATTACTGTCTCTAACAACTCACAGTTTGATATGGACATCTTTTTCAGTTGAGCAAAACTTTTAGCAGTTGAGGATGTAAACAAATCACTAAGACATACAGTAGATGGTGCCAAGTTCATCAAACAATTACATGCCAATTTTCAAGTGTTCAAGATTTTCAAGAAATGGGGCCATCCAGGTTTGCTCAGAACCTATGGATTTAAGCTGTGAAAGAATTTTGGTATAATTTTGGGTGTCAAGCAAAGGCCTTTGTGAGTTGAATATCTGTTTGAAGCCACTATCAACCACTGGGAATGTCAATCATGTTTGGATCTTGTGTTGGTGATGAATATTTTACATCAAATATTGGCTCAATAGAATCACATTTCGATTTTATCACCACCAACTCTTTCAAATCATTCAGGGAAGAAAGTAAATGAAATGGTAGTAATGCATTTGATGAAATTTCACACCACCAACTCTGCCTCTGCCTCACATGATTCTATGTGCAATTCTTTCAGATTGGAGGAAGGCTATAGTACCAGTGTTATCAATTTTGGACATTCGACACAGCTGCTTTGACAAGTATACTATTCTAACCCATTGATGGATTGCAACACACATAATTTGAAGAGGTACAATTCTTTTTTAAGTTTCCAATAATCTCCTTATTACTAGCTTCATCTATTTTTGAGGGTTTCATCATAGTAATAGCTTACTTCCATTGTTTCCAAGTTGGGTGTCTTCTCAAATAATTCAATTGGCACATTAGACTTATTATGCTCATCATCATTAAAACGGTAAAGTTTATTCAAACTCTCAAGATTTTCATCCTTACATTTTTTTCAACCATGAACTTAAAGCTTGAGTGCATTTCCAATTAAGAGTCAAATTTTCCATCTTGGAAATATCCTATGACCAAAAGGGTTTATACTTATAAATAACTTTTTGAAGCTTGTAATTAAAAAAAGTAAGGGTGTACTGCTTTTAGGTTCTACGAAGGGACCTAAATGCTGCAGAAAAGTTCTAACAGTCGAAAATTATGTTGCCTATTATTATGTAGTTTTTCAATTGGTCACTTTCTTTTTTCTTTCTCCTTAAAAAAAAATCAAAACTGATATTATAATTTCAGAAGTTAAATGAAGAATTTAAAACAACAAGCATACTTTTCAAAATTGATGGTCTTATTGAGAATTGTATAATACATAGAATGTTACATTATACATTGGAAGTTAGAGTTGTCAGATGAAGCTAGGTCTAATTACTAAATGGGGCTACTAACTCTCTATTTCTGAATAGCTTTGGCATCTCTCTTTCCTTTGAAGTTCAGCAATATTGGTATCCCTTAGAATTAGAATTCGGATCATATTATTGACTCTCTTCTTTTAAGTTTTTCTTGATTCTTGAACACAACTTTTATTTCTTTTGGTGCTTTGCACCTTTGAGCCTAGCGGTGACTCTAAGTGTTTTGTTTTCAAGTATTACCACCTGATATATAAACACCACAAGCACTTAACTGGGGGAACCTTTTGGATTCGAATTTAGCTTTGCTTAAATTCCCAGACAGTGGTGCTCAGAGCCTTAAGCGTACTCTTTAATAGCTTTAGGTCACGACTTTAAATGTTCAGTCTCAAGGATTACTTGACACTTTCACACCACAAGCATATAGTTAGGGAGAACAACTCTTTTGAGCTTTTTAGGCCAATTTTCGACCCTCCTAACCATTGATGCTCAAAGCCTTGGATCTTTTTCTTTTTTTATTTTCTTATTTTTTTTGCTGTTTCTTTTGCTTCAAGAATCAATCTTTTTGATATTTCAGAGAATCAATAATACTTCTTTAAATTCTTGTACCTTAAGAACCAATATGCCCAACCCCAACATCAAGTATACTCAGTTAATTCATACATTCAGAGAATAAAGATAAGGTCACCACATCAAAGTAATTAGAATAACTCATCATGTAACTCAAAATCTTATGTATTTTACTACTCTTCTAACCATTTCCACACATTCAGCAAACCAGTCTCATCTCCAGTAAAGAAGAGTCCGCCAGGGCCTATCTGAAAGGATCGAACTTCTTGTCTTGTAAATAGTCGACCTCTCTCTAGAAACCTGTAGAAGTAGGCACAGTAAGTAGCTACAACAGTAAAAAAGAAAAAAAAAAAAGCCCAGTGAAAGTAGCAAGACAAGTAGTTGAAAGATTTATCATCACTCACGTCGGCAACTCATACATACGAACTGAATTATCTTTGCACGAGCAGAACAATATTGGCTTCGCCTCTACATCAGTCATCCCATACAGTCCAAGAACAGCCTATAATAACAAATAAAATAATAAAAAAAATGAATTGGACAAACCAATCATCTCCTTCTTAAACAAAATCAAAATATCAGCTTAAAGACATATTTGTGAACAAAGGTTAGTGGTTGAACAACTTACAATTTGGTGAGTGTGAGTGTATGCCACTTCTAGAGTTCCCTCCTCAGTGCACACCCAAACATTGACTGTGCAATCAGATGAACCCGATAACAAGTAATTGTCCCAGCAAATAAGTGATGTGACAACGTCGGTATGCCCGTTAAGTGTCATTGTGCACTGGAATGTATCAAGGTCCCAAACCTGTAGATAGCAGGGTAAGAAATTGCTTAGCTAAAGGGGAATAGTGTGCAAATTACATGAAGCATATAAATAAATAAACAAAAACACTACCTTAATGCTATGGTCCATGGATCCAGAATAAAGCATCTTGTGACATCCAATAGCAAGACAAACCACTGGTTTACTATGACCACTTAGTGTTGCAACCAGTTTGAAAGGAGTCTCAAAGCTGCATCTCCAAGCATAAATAACACCATCCTGCAATTTAAATAGATTATTTAAAAACTAATGGACAGCAAAAGTAGCTGAAATGTCATAGTTATAATCAGTAGCAAAGGTTGAATTACAACAATCTTAAATCACTGCAAGGTAATTTACCTCTGCTCCAGCAAGGAGGATATCATTGCCAACATTCAAAGAAAGGACTTGCCCTTTAGGTCCATCAAGAGTAACATCTGCACCCGTCTGAATATTCCATGCCTGAACAAAACAACCACAATCAAATTATAAGTTTACAGTTAAAGCTCCTATACATAAGATACCATTATTACAATTAAACCAAAGAGCTTACCTTCACAGCATTTTTCACACCGGCAAAGATCCATGGGCCCTCAGATATAAGTGAGGTAACTGGAGAATTAAGATGGATCATGTTAACACAACGGCCAGTGTTGCAGTCCCATGCCCGAACTGTGCCGTCAGTGCTACCAGAAATAAGTTTGTTTGAACCAGCCGGCAGTGCAATGCCAGTGATTGCCTATAAACAAAATTTGAATATTAGCATAAACGAATCCAACTCAATGGCACTTTTAAATATTAGTAGAATGTTGCTCTTATGTAAAAGCGTGTCCTAGATTAGATTTGATACTCTTCGGCAAGGTGGGTAAGATTTCTAATATACATTTTCTACTTGAATTTGATATAATATGCGTGTTGATGGCAATAAAATAAATGCTGTCTTAGCTTGCTGTCTTGCTTAACACTTGAATGACAATAAAATAAATGCAGTGTATGTAAAATGTATTAGATTCCATTTCCATATCAATTTTAAACTAAGGATCTTCTATTCTAATTTATTCTAAGCTAGGCAAACACGGTTAGTTTTATGTGAAGCAGGTGCTAAGCACTGGCCTAAAAAATTACGGCTCAATTTTCCAAAGTTAGTTCTTAATGTCTCTTATCATGGTTGCTTCTATAGAATGGATTCTTTAGATTTTAGAAACAAATATTGGGATTATAAGTTTATAACTAATACAATATAGACACCTATGCTTTGTGTTGGATTTTTTTTAATTTATTGCAACTCAGTTATGGCATCTCTGTAGTTTTTCACTTTTTGCTTATCCCTCAAACTTATTTCAATTGCAATATTCACTTAACTTTCAAATTAAACCAAGACAAAATACACTTTCGTGTGTTCATATCAAATAATAAAAGGTGGAATCAGACATGTATGTACCTTGTTGTGTTCATGAAGCTTTGCAAGTGTAGAAAACCCATCACCATAAAAC
Organism: Arachis hypogaea; assembly: GCF_003086295.3. Classification (NCBI taxonomy): domain Eukaryota; kingdom Viridiplantae; phylum Streptophyta; class Magnoliopsida; order Fabales; family Fabaceae; genus Arachis; species Arachis hypogaea. The sequence continues at coordinate 10,737,986 of NC_092047.1, forward strand.
CATGAATGCAAATTCTGACACAAGTCACCATCCACACAATTATCAGTCATCCAAGATTTGCAAATACTGCGTGATTTATCCACAGAAGCCTTAGCAGCAGTGGCCACATCTTCCACGTCTGCAGTCTTTTCAATCAATACAGCCTTTTCTTCACACTTGCCTTCACACTTGCTTGGCTTCTCAACAGATATAGCTTCTGCTTCTGGTCTGCACTCAACAGCCTTTAGTGCACAATTTTCTGGCTTCTTGAAGTCCTTGGGTGCGCAATTTATTGCCTTCTTAGCAGAGGAACTGGCCATCTTCTCAACGGACGAATCGGGCTTTTTCGAATGCTTATATGTCGTATTGGCATTATAGTATACATTGGATGGCGAGGTTGGTAAGCTATGTGAAAATTGACAAGGATTTCTGTTGCATCTCCCAGCTTGCCAATACTTACATGTTGGTCGTGTTGTAGGACGGAACCGTTCAGTCCTCCTTGTTGTTGTTATAACAGCCATGATACTACAAAATAAAACAGTATTCCCATCAATAACACCCTTCATTGCTCATTAATCTTTTCCAAAACTTAAACAACAACCCAATTAGAAGAAGCTGCAGAATTCATTCCCTCATCCCATCAACCCAACTTAACACCACTTAAGTAAAATACAATATGAACACTAAGGAAAAAAAAAAAGAAATTCCAAAGAAGGTAACGTGCTAAGAAGCAAACCTGAATTAAGAGTAGAATTGAGTTCGGGAAGTGCAATAAAACTAATAAGGATTAGAATCACTGAATCAGAGTCGGAGAGATTCAGCGAAGAAGAGTGTAAGAGAGTGTTTGTATAATAGTGTAAAGCAAAATTGGATCACGTCCTTTATTTATAGGTTTCGTTAACTATCAGAAAAAGATTTCATAACATCAGAAATTAAATTAAACCGACAAAAATCAATAATCAATAAATATTAAATAGGATCATTATGAAACTCATTTATAGCTCGAAACTGATTCTGTTACATTTTTTTTCTAACTGGTTTTTCAATACATAGTTACTGCGACATATACAATTAATTATATAAATTTAATAAAAATATCTTGTTTCAAATCATTCACCGTATAATTTTTTTATAATACTTTAATTTTAGCATTTTTTTTTGTTGATGTTTTTGTCATTTTTACACCGATAAAATTTAGTTTATATTAAAAAAGATTTTAAATTTAAACTAAACATTCTCTTTTTCGAATCTACATTATCCAATCCTAACAAAATTCAAGTGCACTTAATTTATTGGTGATTAAAATCCTATTCTAAAAACAATAACTGCCAATTTGATTATGAAACAACAAAGCTTTTTTTTTTTCAATCTAATAAAAAAATTATTTTATATATTTTCTCTATTATAGTCCTATTTAATTATTTAAATTTCATACAAGTTAACAATTATTCAATATTCCATGATACAAATATAAAAGATAAAGTATACTTTTTATTTTAGAGTAAAAGCTTTTAATAACAACGTACATATTACTCTTAAATTAACCACTTTTATTATTTTCAGGATTTTTTACTTAAATAAATTTTATAGAATTCAAATTTACTGAATTCCCCTTAAATGAGATCTGCAACGTCATTACTCATTACCCTCTTCCTATTATTATACAAATCATCCTAGGCTGTGTAAGATTAAATAAAACGTAAACCATTTCAGCCTGGAACGATTAATGTATGATCTGGTAAGGGAAACAAAGGGTAAATCATGCCAGCCAGGGTTCCTAGAGTTAAAAGAAAAACGTAAATCGTCCCAAACTGGTAGGTTTAACATGTTGTTGGACTAAACCTCATTAGACTGCCACGATTTACATACAAAAGAGACCCTAGTCACCTTGGCACTATTTATATATAATAGGGTACTTTTATTTATAATATTTTAATTTAAATTATACCTATTTAAATTTTAACTTAAAAAATAAAAATATAATTTTTATAATTTCAATTATTAATTTCATTAATAAGATTAAATTAAATTAAAAAAAAGAATACTAACAAATTATAATAAAAAGAGTACTAAATTTTAATATATAAATTTAAACTTTTTTCTTTAAAAAAATGTCAAAAGGTGTTAAAAAATATAATTTTAAATGATATAAATTCATATTGTTTTGAATAACATAAAATTTAAGTTTTTATGAAATTTCTAGTATTCATTGTTCATATGATTTTTTTAATCATTTTTATTGATGCATATTTCTTATAAAATTTTGTCTGTCATTTTATAAAAATTTAAATTTATGTTATTCAAAACCACATAAATTTATATTATGCAAAATTATATTTTTTAACACCTTTTGACATTTTTTTAAAAAACTTAAATTTATGTATTAAAATTTAGTACTCTTTTTATTATAATTTGTTAGTATTTTTTTATTTAGTTTGGTTTTTTTAATAGAATTAATAATTAAAATTTATATGAAGTCAAATAAAAAATGAAAAAAAAAATTCTATAAAGAATATGCATTAATAAAAATGATTTAAAAAAATTATATAAACAACGAATACTAAAAATTTCATAAAAACTTAAATTTATGTTACTTAAAACAACATAAATTTATATTATGCAAAATTAATATTTTTTAACATCTTTTGACATTTTTTTTAAAGAAAAAATTAAAATTTATGTATTAAAATTTAGTACTCTTTTATTATAATTTGTTAGTATTTTTTTTTAATTTAATTTAATCTGCTCAATGAAATCAATAATTGAAATTATAAAAAGTATATTTTTATTTTTTAAGTTAAAATTTAAATAGATATAATTTAAATTAAAATATTATAAATAAAAGTACACTATTATGCAACCATCACTCTACGGTAAGAGTGTTAACTAAGCTATTAAGAAGTCTAATTTCTAACGTCTTATGCTAAACTACATACACCCTAAATCATTAAACCCACCATCGCACAACGTCTTCATTCAAAATTTTTCTAAATTGCACATTAAGCATATACTATATGATCCAACATATTAACGTAGTTAATTTTGCCATGCAATCAACTCAACAACATTGCAAGTATAAATCGTCCCAACCCAGTTTGTGTTACCAAGTAACACGTGAATCGTGCTAGGGTGAGTAGGGTCTCCTTTGTGTGTAAATCGTGGCAGCTTAATGAGGTTTAGCCCGACAACATGTTAAACTTACCAGCCTGGAACGATTTACATTATCCTTTTAACTCTAGGGACTCTGTCACGATTTATCCTTTGTTTCTCTTACCAGATCATGCATTAATCATTCCAGGCTGAAATGATTTACGTTTTATTTAATTCTACACAGCCTAGGACGATTTATATAATAATAAGAAGAGGATAATCACGTTGCAAATCTCATTTAAGGGGAATTCAGTAAATTTGGATTCTATAAAATTTATTTAAAAAACCCTTATTTTTATTATTATTGATATTTTGTTTAAACATGATACTCTTTTTTTATTCACCCAATTAGAAGAAGCTGCAGAAACCATTCCCTGATTCCATCAACCCAACTTAACACCACTTAAGTAAAATACAATACGAAGAAAAAAAAAAAGAGTAACGTGCTAAGGAAGAAAAAAAAGAAATTCCAAAGAATGTAACGTGCTAAGAAGCAAACCTGAATTAAGAGTAGAATTGAATTCGGAAAGTACAATAAAACTGATCAGAATTAGAATCACTGAATCAGCAAAAAAAAGAGTGTTTGTATAATAGTGTAAAAGAAAATTGGATCACGTCCTTTATTTATAGGTTTGGTTGACGGTGGGCATTAATCAGAAAAAGATTTCATAACATCCAAAATTAAATTAAACCGACAAAAATTAATCATCAATAAATATTAAATATTATCATTATGAAATTCATTTATAGCTCAAAACTGATTCTGTTGCATATTTTGTTTTCTAACTGATTTTTCGATACACAATTACTGTAAAATTTAATTATGTAAATATAATAAAAATATCTTGGTTCAATCATTCACTGTATAATTTTCTTATAATACTTTAATTTTAGCATTTTTTTTCTTTATTTGTGTCATTTTTACACTGATAAAAATGAGTTTGTATTAAAAAAATTTTAAATCTAAACTAAACATTCTCTTTTTTAAATTTAAACTATCCAATCCTAACCATATATATGAGATATATGAGGTATAAATAATATAGTTTGAATTTGTTAGATTTCATATCCAAAACTAAATCAAAACACAAAAAATTGCTAGTCTAATACGCTATCATTATTGTTATGAAACTAAACATTCTCTTTTTTTATATCTCTAACACTCCCCCTCAAACAAGAGCCTCTTTTGGGTTTGTTTGATTTTGCATAGGCCTTCTTTTCTCTTTTATTTGCCTTATGCCACTTTTGGGGTTCAGCAAGGATCGAACTCTTGACCTTTCGGACATAGAGCTCTGATACCATGTTATGAAACCACTCATCCCAAAAGCTTAAGCTGATGGGAGAAGGCAACATTAATGGTTATATCTCTAACAATTATTATGAATTTATGATCATTCATATGATGTTTTCAGTACGGTTTAAAAGACATTGTTCCAATCAAAATTATGTTTTATTATATCAGTTCTGCCACACATCCAAGACTTTTTAGCAGTCAAATTTAATCAAGTTAGTCCAAATCTAACAAAAATCAGTTTCATTACCCAGCGCATTACCCAGCGCGTGTGAACACACTCTCACTCTTCAACACACACGACGTTTCAATGCGCACTTTTTGACACGAAAAATTATTTCAAATCCTCAATTTAACATTGAACCTGATACAACTCTCTATGCAGAGAAGAACAAAAAACCTGAGAATGTAGGCCAACATATCAAGTCTTTATTATTAGTTAGTTATAAAACATAATTAAAATTAAATTCATAGCTCAAATAATGAATTTTTGGGAGGGAATGTAGGCCAACATAAAAATAAAAAAGATTAATCTAGCTCAGTTTCTAGGGAGTTTAGGTTTGAACATAACCAATTTGTCTAGCTTAAATATAATATACAAACAACATATCAATATGACAATATGGGAATTACAGGTTGTTTGCAACAGAATATAATATACCCAGCGGGGCGTGCAACTTTTGGAATGGCTCATGTCTCAGTGTGAACACTGAAGTGAACAAAGAGGTCACTTGCTGAAGCTGAAAGTCTTCATTTGTTTGCAGCATGGCACTCTTTCATCCTATACAAGGTCCAACAGAGGGGCATCTGAAAACTATATGCAGACCAGTAAAACCAGTTGGCAGCTGCAACAACCCTGCATGAGAAAATAAACAAAGCAAAGTACTTGTAAGACTAAAAGTGAATGAATACTTGTAAGAAGAGAAGAGATGTTGGCCCTGTAAGTAGGTTGAATACACAAAATGCTTTTGTCTATAATTCTGAACTTCTGAGGATCATTTCTTGCAATACAAAGTTTCCTCAATCCTCCTAATTACTATACTCAGACTGGCACCAATTTCCAACACTTTAATGGCAGCTCGGTGCGCAGCTCTGTGCCACTTGAGCAAATTATAAGATTGTAAAACCGACCATCTTGCTTGATTAGACATCTTCTCAAGGCAAGAGCGTTAAGGCTGAAATTTCAGTATCAAGTATGAATATATACCATCAGAACAGGGGCGTCGATTTTGCACTGTGGAGATACCTCAGCTAAAGATAATGGGGGCTCCAAAAGAAGACAGATGTTTCTGAATAGATTTTCATCATTTTCTCTCCCCTCTGCCTCACCATAAACAAGAGCTTCAGCTGCAATGCCTGCAAAAAGCACCATGCAGTACCTAAAGCACGAGTAACATACTACATTAGTAACACATGAATGCTCAGTGAAAAAGAGAAACTCTAGAAAATAGAAAATGTGCATAACGGGAAAGAATTAGCTCAAAAGGTTCTAGACAATCAAACTTTTCTGCTTAGTATCTTGTCAAAGCAGAGCCAGTTCTAGCAAAGGGAAATTTGTACTTCGACACACAGAAATTGACCAGTATTGGAATCATAAGAGAGAACATTTTAGCAACTGTGTATACGCCTATAACATATATAACAGATTGATAACTAAATCCAGAGTTACCAACAAAATCAACTTAACTTTCTTATTACAGTTTGAGGACCAAAAATACTCTTTGAACTCCAAAAATCAGTCACTATATATTTGTGTATATTTTTACATGCGTTACTTCACCGGTTTTGTCGATGGGTATTACATGTTCACTGGTTTTGTATTTGCAATAGGATTCAATGCCATGTGTCACACAATGAACCTACACACTTGTCGAGCAATGAACCTGTAATTAAAAGATTTTATTACATGTTTACTGGTTTTGTATATTGATTAGCTTCATATTCTTGTTAATAATACAATATTATGTATTTATTACCTTAATTGTTTTCACCTATAAATAAGTTATGCTATGTATCATATACTTATCACCACAGTAATACACAGAAACCTTTTTTTGTTTTCCAATCTTCCCTCCTGGTTCCTAATAGTTTGTTTGCTTAATTGTTTCTTCTTAGTTACCACCAGTTGGTCTTTTTCTCTTCTTTCTGCAATTGCCACCCTCCTAATATGAGTTTGATTTTGGAATAAGACAATTGGGAGACAAAAATTAAGAAAATAATTACAAATTATAAGTGAAAATTGAAGGAGAAAAAACAATAGAATGAGAAGAAAATTAAAAGAGTAAGAAAATTTTACCTCATTTTCAATTATGATTTTCGTGCCTGTTCATTTGTGACATTTTCATTGGAATCTAACTCCCACCAAGAACCTCCATCATCCTTATAGTCATCATCAACATCATCACAAACACCTTCAATATTATCATCTTCTGATTCTTCAATAACCACGTCAGCCGTACCATATTTCCTTTTATCCACCTCTGGGTTGTATTTCCACTCTAGCCTTTTCAAAATATCATGATCCTTCCAGTTCTCAACAACCGATACAGCCTCCTTTCTAGCTTTCCCCATTAGGATTTCCTCCCAAGAAAAGGAGGTATCAACAATCCTCTTCAATACACCATCGTTATTATCCCCGATGACAACTGTCTTTAGACATCGTAGCTTCGCTTCCCTTATTACATTAGCGAAATCATAATCATCCGACACAAGTACTATGCATTCAACCCACCTATGATCCATCATATCCACCATGTGACTTTCCAATGCATGATCCGCAGCTTCTGGCTTATCCAACACGGACTGAACCAAAAACCCTGCGCGTTTCAGCTCATCCACCAAACCATACGCTACTCTTGGAGTAAGAATATCCCTTGCAGCCTTCTTATACTTCTCCATCTTCATCGAATACTTTGCCACCAACTTCACCCTCCGGTTCCCCTTTGCCGATGCTATCTGGTTCACCCTTTTCATTTGCTCGCTCTCATGTAGCTGCTTGAAATGGTTAACAAGCTTTTCATTAGTGTAAAACTTTCTCCCACAAACCCTGCATACATGAGGCTCATTTCGCTTGATGACGCCCTTGCTCTCCAATCGATTATACAGCTCCTTCTCTTTCCTCCACTGCCGAACAGCGTGTGGGACACTGGTGAAAGTGTGGCTATTTGCATAAGCTACCATATGCCTAACAACCCCAAATGAAGATGCAACAATTCTAAGCTTATTGGCAACTTCATAAGGTGGAATTGGGTTTGGTTCTAAGTCCCAAAAAATTCCTACCCTATTGTTATTCCTATTTGGTTCCGATTTGGGGGTTTTATCTGAAGCACCGGAACCCCAATTAGGTTTAGAATGAAAGCATTTAAAGGAACCATATATGTTACGAAATTTGAGAATTGAACCCACAAGAAAATGGTTCTGTTCTTCTATAAATACTACAACTTCCAAAAGAAACCATTTGAATAATCACAGCATACAATGAAGCTTCAGAACTTAACTGTGGTCTGTCACTTGTCAGTGAACGAAGGTGTCGATACCTGCGAAGAAGTCTTTTTGATAATATTAGTATAAAGAATCCTAAAACATTAGGACTATGTCCAAACACTTCTATGGGAACGGATTCAGTATGCCAAAGGTGTTTGCGCACCGAAGTGTCAAAAAGTGATTTGGCTGACCGGTGATCACTTTTAATGAAAAACCATTAGATTATTGTAATTTTTTAATCTAATGGTAAAGATTTTTCTAAATTTAGTTTCATATGATTGATTAGTTAATCTTTTATATAATTTTTGTGTCAGTAGGGTAATTTTATAAATATTATTTTTATGATGGTTATTGTTGTTAAATTTAAAATATTTTGTGGTATTATATGAAAAAATAAAAAATTAGATATTTAAATTAATTTAAAATTGATAAAATATTTTTTATTGTATTATTTTACACATTATTAAACGTCGGAGTAGGGACATCAAACCCAAGTGGAAGAGGATCGTACTTCAACTCCGATGATAGCACAGCGTGTGGACAGGATAGCTTCTTGGCCAATGCGCACGACTCTCCTCACCAACACGGTCCTTCACCTCCAATGACGGGATCCCCAACGCCTGCAACCGCGTCGGCAGACGACAATACTTCAAGTGTGCAGCAACGCCTCGACAACAACCATGGCGCAGATGCTCCGACGAGGAGGATTACAGTAGAGTTAAACCCCAAAATGGTCCCTGGCGTCATGCACTAAAATCGTTTCTGAAATTTTAATTGCACCAATTACGTCCTTGAGATTGAAAAAAATGCACCATATTAATCCCTGACCTATTTTCCATTAACGACGTGATGACATGGCATGATGACGTACACTGTAAGTGACACGTGTCAATTCATGATTTGGCCACGTGTAATGGTATGATGATGTGGTGACAACTGACACGTGGCATGCTGACGTGGATGGTTGTGCCACGTGTCATAATGTTATTTGGCCACGTGTCTGTTTGTGCCACGTGTCACAACAGTATTCGTCCACGTGTCATCCATTATGTCATTGTTGTATATGCACCAAATTAGTCCTTCACTTTGCATTAAGTGACTCATTTTAGTCCCTGAAATTGAATGTCGTGCACCAAACTAGTCCCTTCACCAATTTTTTTACATTTTTTTAAATATAAAATTTTAATATCTTGGATACACTAATTTCAATTATATTTTTTCATATATCGTTTAAATACAAGTGCTTTCATAAAAAATTTTAAGATTTTACTTTTTAGTTTTAATTATATAATTTTTTTAATAATTTAACATTGGTAAATTTTGTAATATATAAGTATGCTATTATAAAAAAATAATTATATGATTGATTAGACACATTTTTTTCATAAAAAATATGTATTTTTAACAATAAATTAATGATTGAAATAAACATTTTTTTTTCGTTATGTGTAAATGAATTACATTGAAGGCACTTCAAGCACCATCACTACCATCTTTGACCTCTGCAGTCTAGACGAAAGAGATCGGAGATGGTAATGAGGGAAACTTGAAATGTCTTCACGTCAACTCAAGACGGCAGTTATTAGGGGTATCTGCAAGAAAAAATATTTTATAAGAGTAGTATTGAAAGAGGTCGGAGATGGTAGTGAAGGTGCTTGAGAAGCCTTCACGTCAACTCTAAGTCGGCGGTTAGGGTATTCGTAAGAGAAAAAATATTTTATAAAAACACTTTTATTTGAAGAACATGTGAAAAAATAGAATTGAAATTAATGCATTAAAAAATATTGAGAATTTTGAATTTATAGAAAAAATGAGAAAAAACTGGTGAAAGGACTAGTTTGGTGCACGACATTCAATTTCAGGGACTAAAATGAGTCACTTAATGCAAAGTGAGGGACTAATTTGGTGCATATACAACGATGACATAATGGATGACACGTGGACGAATACTATTGCGACACGTGGCACAAAACGGACACGTGGCCAAATAATATTGTGACACATGACACAACCATCCACGTCAGCATGTCACGTGTCACTGGTCACCACATCATACCATTACACGTGTCACTTACAGTCTACGTCATTATGTCATATCATCACATCGTTAATGGAAAATAGGTCAGGGACTAATACGGTGCACTTTTTTCAATCTCAGGGACGTAATTGGTGCAATTGGAATCTCAGGGACGATTTTAGTGCACGACGCCAATCTCATGGACCATTTTGGGGTTTAACTCAATTACGGTATGGTAGGGATGAGATTAGGAGGGAGATGCTGTCCCGTGTACACAGGGCAAATGCCTTCTTCCTCTTCGTCGTTCCCTTAACTTCCTCTTCTACCTCTGCTGTTGCAAGCGCACTGCGCCTTTCACTATCTTCACCGCCGGGGACGACTCCAAACCTCCCCACTGCATGCATCTGTTATTCACTTTTTCGTCGCGCCATCAACTCCTTTTCCTCTCCAATCGGCCATGGCGGCTTTGGCACCGTCTTCTCCGGCATCTTTCTTCCGCGAGAACTCAGTGAAGCTCTGGACTCCACAACAACTTTACAGAAAGCTCGAGTTTCACAACAAGATCTTCCTTTTAATTTGTTGGATTATTACAATTTACGATTTTTAATTTTTTGTTAAACAAAAAGCGAAAAAACGAGGTTGGTTAAATTTATCCATTGGTCATTATTTGTTGGAGTTTTGAGAAGGATGAAACATTTTATGAAAAGAAAAAATAAATAATAAATGAATTTTACATTTTAAATTAATTCTATATTCAAGTCACCAACAAAAATTAATTCTATATTCTAAACCAATTATTATAAGTTACATTATTTGATTCGATTTTCTTTTAAAGTAAGATATTCTTAAAATTAGTAATATTTGGAATAACTTAATTAATTATAGTAATATATATTGAAAATTAGTGATTTTGATAGTTAATTTTATTAATTATAATAAGATGTCAGATAAAATTAGTAGTTTTTTAGGGTAAATTTATGGATTATAGTAATATAATTTAAAAAATTAGTTCTTTTTTAATAATTTTATAAATTATAGTAATAGATATGAGAAATTAGTAAATTTTTAAAGTAATTTTATTAATCATATTAATATGATATAAGAAATTAATAATTATGTTAAATCAATTTCATCAACTATAGTAATATATTATGAAAAATTATTAATTATATAGAGTATTAATTACAGTAAGATACTATAAAAACTAGTATAGATAGAGAGTATACCGTGAGAACAAGGAGTACACACAAAAAAATTCAAGAAGATAACATGAAGAAGAAGAAGAAGTCTCATATTACACAAATAAAAATCTCATAAATCTTGAATCCTAAACTCTAAATTAATAATTTTTAGATTAATTTGATTAATATATATATATATATATATATATATATATATATAAAATTAGTAATTTTGTTATATTAATTTTACTAACTATAGTTAAATGATATGAAGAATAATTTTATTAATTATAGTAAGATGTCATGCGAAATTAGTACTTTTTTTAGATGATTTAGGAAATTAGTTATTTTTATAGTAATTTTATTAATTATAGTAATATAATCTTAGAAATTAAAATTTTTTTTAAAATAATCTTATTAATTATACTAGTATAATATGAAAAATTAATTATTATGTTAAATTAATTTTATTAATTACAGTAATATGTCATGAAAATTTATTAATTATATAGAATATGAATTAAAATAACGATATAAAATTTTAAAAAAATAACAATATAAAATTTTTAAATTAAAAAAATAATAATTTAAAATTTGAAATGCACGTGCAAAACCAATACAAATAACCATATTCATATTATTCCATGTATGAACTTTGTCTATTTTTAATAAGAGAATATTTGTATTTTATTTAGTTTATAAAAATAAAAAAGTAAAAAAAAAAGTGACCAATGAGTTATGACTCAAATGACATAATTTTTTCGTACTCAATTAAGAGACTGCAAAAAAAATTTTGATAAAAATTTTAACGCCAAACTCCAATTCCAAAACCCCAAAACCCCAAAACCCAAATCACAAGCTCCCAATTCGAAACTTCCAAATATATTTTGTTATAGTCAAACTAATATTTAAAAAATTTTATAAATATCCATATAATATTTTAATTTTATCAATTAAAATATTTTTAATATTTTCTAAAAATTGTTTGGTTTTTTTTAGAAAATCTAATAAAAGAAAGACAAAAAATAAAAATAAAATAAGAGTGATATTTGTATATATAAGATAAGAGTAATATTTAAATATATAAAATATATCTTTTTTTAAGGTAAGATATTATGAGAAATTAATAATATTTTGAGTAACTTAATTAATTATAGTAATATATATGTTGAAAATTAGTGATTTTGTTACGTTAATTTTATTAATTATAGTTAAATAATACCGAGAATAATTTTATTAGTTATAGTAAGATTTCATGTATAATTAGTAATTTTTTAGAATAACTTTATGTATTATAGTAATATAATTTAGGAAATTACTTATTTTTTAGTAATTTTATTAATTAAAGTAATATGATTCGAGAAACTAGTAAATTTTTAAAATAATTTTATTAATTATATTAATATGATATGAAAAATTAACAATTTTGTTAAATTAGTTTTATTAACTATAGTAATATGTTACGAAAAATTATTAATTATATAGAGTATTAATTATAGTAAGATACTGTAAAAGTTAGTATAGATAGAGAGTATATAAAGAGTACAGAGAGTACACATAAAAGAATTCAAGAAGATAATACGAAGAAGAAGAAGTCTTATATTACACAAATAAATATTTCATAAACCCTTAATCTTAAACTCTAAGTTAGTAATTTTTAGAGTAATTTGATTAATAATTTTGTTATATTAATTTTATTAACTATAGTTAAATGATATCGAGAATAATTTTATTAATCTTAATAAGATAGTTATATAAAATTAATAATTTTTTAGAATAATTTTATAGGTTTCAGTAATATGATTTAGGAAATTAGTTATTTTTTTAGTAATTTTATTAATTATAATAATATAATCTAAGAAATTAAAAAATTTTAAAAATAATCTTATTAATTCTGTTAATATGATATGAGAAATTAATTATTATGTTAAATTAATTTTATTAATTATAGTAATATGTCATGAAAAATTATTAATTATATAGAGTATGAAATTAGTATTTTTCAAATTAATTTTGTTAAATAATTGATAGGTGAAGGTTGTGGTAGGCTTAGAGAAGGGGGTTGAATCTATGCCTTCCTTTTAAGTTGCTGTTATGACCCTTTTAAACAAACTTTTAATTCTGATTCTGTTTATACTCAGTAGCGAAAATTTATGAGACAATTTATTTTTGTCTCATGAATATCAGAATACAGAACACAGCAGAGAAGAGAAAAGCTAACACCAGCATATATCCTGGTTCGGTTGCCTTGTGCTATGCAACTTACATCCAGTCTCCTCCACAACAGTGAAAGAATTTTTACTATAGTTAATAGTATTACATACACCAATTTCACAGGATTGACCCAATCCTTTCACACTCAAGTTCTAACCTAACTTGACATTGGCTATGCTAATACCTAACTATTCACTCTTAGTGCTAACCCAACTAAGAAAGGGATACCTCACAGGTACAAGATACAAGACATAGACATACCTAAAGAAATCTGAAAATAACTCTAGGCTTTTCTCTCAAGTGTTTCACTCAGCCTTTTTTCACTCATGGCTTTTACTTGAGCTTTCTCACAATGCATTTTCTCACAAGAAATTACAGAAAGATAAACATAGAAAAGTACATTACAACCTGTAAAACATGAAGGAGATTGACTTCATCAACAGCCTCTGTGCTATGCGAAAAACCATATTAGCAAGCATCTGATTTAGTTCTTCATACTGGAAGAATGCACCTTTGATTAGGTTACATTGTCCAGTTAGTTGAACTTCTTCAAATAGCTCTCTCAGAACAAAACCTCTATTCACTGGTTTTCTCTCCTTACTTCTGAATGAGCAGCAAACCTCTTTTATCTCCTTGCATGTTGCTGGGTTCTTTTTTCAAGGTGCACCTTGAGCCTTGAGCTTCACCAACCCACAGAGTTACTTTTTCTCCTTAAACCTTAGAGTAGTAACTTTGCTTCTGACTTCTTCAACTAGACCGAAAGCCATATAGCAGCAACCATAGAAATCTTCCAATGGTCAACTTGATTTGAGCCCTTGAAAACCAAGTTGGTCCCCAAGTCATGTTTAAGACCGTGGATACACAGCAGAGAAGAACAGAAATCATCTTTACTTTGTATCCTATTTTGGATAGAGCAGAGAGTTAGGAAGAAGAGACGAAGACCTGATGCATGCAAGAGGAAATGGGTTACCTTTAACCTAAGTTTGATTTGGTTTGGAGTTTCTGATTTGATTTCTGTGTTTCAAGCTTAATCCTTCTCTCTCTTGCTTCTTTGGTGATTTGCTTAGGAAAGAAGCTCTCTCTCTCTTTCTCTTTCTTACTTTTCTGAAGCTCTGATTTGACTAAGACAAAAGAGAGGAACGTTGCTTTGGTAACAGCAAGATGGAGGTAATTGAACTCAACTTGGGCTTGGATTGGATAGTGATATGATTGGACCGTTTTTTATTTCTTTGGCTTCTTACTTTGCTTTTTCTTGGGCTCTTAATTTTGCTTTCAGCCCACCATCCTTGCTGATTGTTTTTCATTCCATTTAGGCTATGGAATTTTGGCCTGCAACAATAAACAATTAGTAATAAGTAACTAAAATTAATCAACACCAATTATTTATTTTACCTAAAAATAATGTTTGTCATCACTAATTAATTTTGTTAATTTCTTAACTCAACAATCTCTCCCTTGATGATAAACATATTTAAGCTAAAAAACCAAAAGTATTTAAAGCTTTAGTAAGGTTAGAGAGACTCCCTTTGAGTGATGTTACTTGCTATTGTGTTGCTCCCCCTTTCCTTTTCAAGAGTAGCTCCCCCTGAATTTATGCTCTTTTCTTTTTGTTCCTGTTTACATTAAGTTTACAAAAAGAGCTATACATAATGTAACTTGACTAAGGGATACTATATAACTAGCAACACAGATTCAGCCCAATATTTTCTTATCATGACAGCAGCAAAAGCATTTTGCAAAGCAAAAGCAATTTGCAAAACCGAGTTCAGTTCTATGCTAAACATTAATATCCTTAGCAGTCAAAAATACACAATCAGATCACAGAAAATTCAGCAGTAGTATAAGTCAATCAATCAATCAACTCAATAGCTATTACTCCCCCTTTTGTCATCAAGGACGAATAATATACAAGATCAACAAAAAATAAAGTCTTATATCCTGCAGAAAAGAGTTAGAGCACAGTCCAAAGTACTAACTAAACTATCAAAAGTGCAGCAGTATTTAGAGTTATTACAGTCATCCAAAATAAAACAGTTCAACAGTAGTAAAAGAAACAGAATTCATGAGACAAAAAGAGAGCAGCAACAGTTTTCATGAGACAATTTCTAGGCATCAGAACCATTCCCCTCCGAATTAGCTTCCTCTTCAACATCAGTGGCAGGGTCTTCATCCTCTTGAAGGTTATCGATGAAGGACATGAACACAGCCACTCTATCTCTTGATTTCTTTAGGAAGTTCTCATGCTTGCTAGCCAGCTTCCTTTGCTCTTTGCTCATAGCAATCAAGTGATTTGATTGAGAAACGAACTCCTGAACAACATCTTTGACTACATTCAGCAAGACAAATTTCTTCCCAATAGAGATGGATGTACCCTCAGTGGAAGGAGTAGGAGAATCCTCAGGGACAAAGTCATGATCTTCATCATCTAGGACAACCCTTTCAGATCTAGTGGGTCCTTTTTGCTGTTTCACTGAACCACCCCCTTTTAGGTATGAATGTCTATTTTGATATTTCTCATTGGTCAAGTCAACACCAAAATACTCAAATATGCAAGTTAGAAACATGCCATAAGGAAGTGCTTTGTCTTTTTCACTCCTAACAGAGTCAAACATATATCTAACCATCAAGTATGCAAATAAAATTTCAGTTTTGGTGAGAAGGGCATATAAAACAAGAGTATCAGTATAGGAAACTCTTTGATATGAGCCACTTTGAGGAAGAATAATGTGGTTGACCATTCAGTGCAACTGAGCACGCTCATACCCTAGGACTTTGTGAGTGGGTGTAATGCCATCAATTAAAGAAACATGTTCACAAATGTGAGCCAATGCATCATGATAAGAAATTTCAACACCTTCATCCCACTTAACAGAAGTGTAAGCACAAGGCCCAACATCAGTATACTTCAAAACATCACTGATAGTTTCATTATTCAAAACTATGTCTCGGCCCTTTACATATGAGTGAGCAGTGCCTTCATGATAAGTCATGTTTGCATAAAATTCTTTGACCAACAAGGGATAAACAGGCTTTTTGATGTCAAAAAGATGATTCCAGTCCAGAAAAATAAAGTTATCAACAAATGGAAAACCTTTTCGTTTCAAAGATGGCAGATCAGCAAGAAAAGAGGGACACAGGGTACGATACTTGATAACCCCATCATAAAAATCATTATTCATAGCAGATTTGAATCTATAGGGATTATAGTTTGAGTGAGAGGCCAAAAAATAGGCTTTGTGATCAAAATGTCCAATGTCTGGTTCTTTAACATTTTTGAGAGGGAATCGAGTGTTACCTCGTTGAGAGCGCACAGGAACCGACTTGGATTTGGGTTGAGTTGGTTCAGAAATAGGTTCCTCAGCCGCCAGACGTTTGCCTTTGGAAGAGCTTGGCTTTGCAGAACCAGGTTTGAGGAGCCTGGTTTGGAGGGCGTCGTCTTTGGTGGTGGCGTTGGCTTGGCAGAGACAGGGTATCTTGGAGTGTTTTTGGTCCGAGCCATGGGGTCACAACGAAGAGGAGAGGTAGGAGGAGAAGGAGATGGGGTAAAGGTCCGGTCTTGGGAGCGAGTGGAAGGCTTTGTGGGAAGCTTATACACTTTTTCACGAGGAGGCCTTTTAGCAATGGTTTTCTTCCTCATTTGGTTAGTTTCAGGCTTTTGAGGGAAGAGAAACAGTAAAGATAGTGGAGGAAACCGAGGAGAAGTTAATAGAGGGAAGAGAGGAAGTGTTGGTAACCGTACCCAAGGAAGTTTTTCACAAAACATGCAACTGCATCACCATTTGAAAAGACTTGAAAAGACATGACCTCATAAAAGAAATATTTGATTTGATTTAAAAAAATTAATTTTAATTTTTTGAAATCCTTAAAAAATTAAATCAAACTGAAAATCTTTTTAGACCAGAAAACATTAAAAAGAAAACTTTTTATAAAAAGGATTAAGCACACAAGCCAAAAAAAATTGTAATATTCATATTTGGGCCCAGAGAAGGTCGGGCTTAAGGAAACACATTTGGACCACTCATGATCTGAATTTTGATGTTGGCCCAGATTGAGTTTCACTTGAAGCGAGCCCAGAACACGCTGATTTGAAGGAAATGTTCATCACCTGCCCAGAATTGTCTCATACCTGTTTATGAGACAAAAAGCTCTAGCAAATACATAAGCATTTTTCAAATAAAGAATCATAACTCAAAATTCCTAGACAAGTCCTAAGCATGCAGAATCTGTCTTCAGCTAATGGTTTTGTAAAAATATCTGCTAATTATTCTTCTGATTTAACAAATTGAATACTAATATCCCCTTTTTGGACATGTTCTCTTATTGAGTGAAATTTCACTTCAATATGCTTAGTCCTAGAGTGCAAAACTGAATTTTTAGAAATATTAATGGCACTCATATTATCACACATCAAGGGAATATTTTCAGCATTTAGTTTGTAATCAGCAAGCTGTGTTTTTAACCATAAAAGTTGAGAACAACAAGAAGAAGCAGCTATATACTCAGCCTCTGCAGTGGATAAGGCCACTGTTGGTTGCTTCTTACTTGACCAAATATTTAGGGACTTTCCAAGGAAGCAATATAAACCTGAAGTGCTCCTTCTATCAACTCTATCACCAGCAAAATCTGCATCACAATAACCAACTGCAAAAAATCATCAATCTTAGGGTACCATAGATCAAAATTGGATGTGCCATAAACATATCTAATGATTCTCTTAACTGCAGAAAGATGTGACTCATTAGGTTTGGATTGGAACCTTGAACACAATCCAATACTTTGCACAATATCGGGTCTAGAGGAAGTTAAGTACATGAGAGAACCAATCATGCCTCTATACCTAGTCTCATCTACATCTTTCTCAGTTTCTCCCTTATCTAATTTGAATTAGGGTGCATGGGAGTTCCCATGGGTTTAGCATTTTCCATACCAAATTTCTTAACTAATTCCTTGGCATACTTCTCTTGATGAATGAAAATACCATTTTCAGTTTATTTAATTTGTAGCCCCAGAAAAAAATCAAGTTCACCCATCATACTCATGTCAAATTCACTTGTCATGAGCTTTCCAAATTCAGAACAAAGGGATTCATTAGCTGATCCAAAAATAATGTCATCAACATATATTTGGATTAGAATAAAAGAATCATTAGAATTTTTGATAAATAGAGTTGTGTCAGTGGTGCCTCTTTGAAAACCATTTTTCAAAAGAAAAGAGCTAAGTCTCTCATACCAAGCTCTCGGAGCTTGTCTTAAACTATAGAGAGCTTTAGATAATTTGAAAACATGATTAGGATGCTCTTTATTTTCAAAACCAGGAGGCTGCTCCACATACACTTCTCTATCTATCACACCATTCAAAAATGCACATTTCACATCCATTTGATATAATTTAAAACCACAAAATGCAGCATAAGCTAAGAGAAGTCTTATGGGTTCTATTCGGGCAACAGGGGCAAAGGATTCATCAAAGTCTATTCCTTCTTCTTGGTCATATCCTTGTGCCACTAGCCTTGCCTTGTTTCTTGCAATGATACCATCTTCTCCCAACTTGTTCTGAAATATCCACTTGGTGCCGATCACTTTCTTTCCACTTGACCTAGGAACTAAAGTCCATACTTGGTTCTTTTCAAACTCAAGAAGCTCATCCTCCATAGCTTTAACCCAAGAGGGGTCACTAAGCGCTTCCTTAACGTTTTGAGGCTCTATTTGTAAAATAAGGGCAATGTTAGATCCTTCATTTACCTTTCTAGTGGAAGACCGAGTTTGCACTCCATGAGAGACATCCCCAATGACAAATTCCTCAGGATAATTCTTCAAGAATCTCCATTCACAAGGTCTGTTGAATTTGGAGGCAGATTCAGATACCAAGAGATTCTGGATGCTACTAGCTTCAGAATTTCCTTCAGATTAATGAGACAAAATGGAATTGTCTCTTGAATTTTCAGCATTTGCAGTTTCTGGTTCAGTTTGACCAGAATTTCCTTTTTCATTATTTTGAGCAGTTTCATTTTCCTTTTGAGCTTGATTTTCTGCATCACAATCTTCCAAAATGCTTTGGACCAAATTAGTATCACAAAATGTAACATGTATGGATTCCTCAATAATCCTAGCATCTTGATGATAAACCCTATATGCTTTACTAGTTGTGGAATATCCTACAAACAGACACTCATATGCCTTTGGATCAAATTTTTCCAAATTATCCTTGTTATTTAAAACAAAATATTTGCATCAAAGATGTGTAAGTAATCTAAGTTTAGTGGGTAGCCTTTCCAAAGTTCATAAGGGATTTTCTTCAAAAATTTTCTTATGATTGTTCTATTCAAAATGTGGCAAGCCGTGTTAACTGCTTTAACCCAAGGGAATTTTGGAACATTACTCTCACATAGCATAGCTCTTGTCATCTCTTGTATGCTTCTATTTCTTCTTTCCACAACACCATTTTGTTGTGGTGTTCTTGGACAAGAGAAGTTGTGAGATATTCCAAATTCCTCACAAAAGGATTCAAATAAATTATTTTCAAATTCAGTTCCATGATCACTTCTTATAGAAGAGATTTTTAAATCCTTTTCATTTTGAATTTTCTTGCAAAAAGGTTCAAAGGCCGAAAAGGCTTCATTTTTGTGTGCAAGAAACAAAACCCAACCAAACCTAGTATAGTCATCCACAATTACTAACCTATAATATTTACCACCTAGGCTTTGAGTTCTTGTTGGACCAAATAAATCAATGTGTAGCAATTCAAGTGGTCTTTTAGTAGAGATGTCTTCTTTTGATTTAAAAGAACTTTTGGTTTGTTTTCCCATTTGGCAAGCATCATAAGTGATGTCTTTGTCAAACTTTATCAAAGGAAGACCTCTTACTAATTCTTTCTTTACAAGTTTGTTTATTTGAAACATACTTGCATGGCCCAATCTCTTGTGCCATAACCACTTTTCAGATTCTTTAGAGTGAAGACAAGCTACATTTTGATCCTTTAGTTTATCAAGAGTAAGTCCATACATATTATTAAAACGCTTGGCAACAAACATCACTTCATTTGTTCTTTCATTAACAACACATCATTCAAGTCTTTTGAAAATTACTGAATATCCTAAGTCACACAGCTGACTTATACTCAAAAGATTGTGCTTCAAACCACATACCAAAAGTACATCATCAATGAAAGTAGATTTTTCATTACCTACTTTTCCAACAACAATGATTTTACCTTTACCATCATCTCCAAAGGTCACAAAACCTCCATTATTTAGTTTGATGAAGTAAGTTGACCTTCCAGTCATGTGCCTTGAACATCCACTATCCATGTACCACATGTCCTTTTTGTTCTTGGATACTAGGCAAATCTGCATGAAGAGTTTCAAGTAGCATTAGGTATCCAAATTAATTTGGATCCTTTGAAGTTAATCCATCTTGGTTGCCCAAGTGCATTGAAATCACAAACAACATTATAAACTTTGTTTCCTACGACTCTCTTTTCAATGAAACATTGTGCATATGAGTGACCAAATTTCTTGCAATTAACACAATGATTTTCTGATGTGTGTCGCTGAAATTGAGGTGAGTTATCTTGCTTGAAATGATTAAAGTGTTGAAATTTTCTAGTTTTTGGAGGAGATGCATTTCTTTTGACAAACTGATTTTTATTAAAGTTATTCTTCTTTACAAAAGCATTTTCACCAGAATTTCTTTGAACATTTTTACCTTTCGAAAATGAGGTTTTGTTGTAAAATGGTGGTTTCTTGAAAGCAACCTCATTTTTTGAAATGTAACCCAAACCTAGCCGGTTTGAACTCGGATTAGTTCTTGGTGAAGGCTCAGTTTCACTTGTGTACACTTCATCAAATTTTTCTTCAAAAGTTGAAACATATCCAATACTCGATTTGTTTGGTATGGATTTGGTATTTGATGAAGAAGCCACAAATTTTATAGAGGAAGTGTTGAAAACTGCATCTTCCTTGGCTATGTAGCCTAAACCAGATTTTTCAAACAATGGTCTTTGACTTGCAAGTAATTTGTCCAAGTTACTAGAACCTTGAGCAAATTTTGCTAAGTCACCATTCAGTCTTTTAATCATATCATTTAATCTTTCATTTTCAGCAATTAACTCATGAGAAGGATCCACAATGTGCTTTCCTTTTAATTTTTCAAGTTCAGATTTTAGAAATCTGTTTTCTTCAATGATGTCCAAAGCACATTCAGTTTCCTTCACTTTTTCTTTTAAAAAATCATTTTCAGCTCTTAGCACATCTCTTTCAGATCTGCATTCATTGTACTTGTCAAGCAGTTTTGAGGTGTTTAAAGTGAGATCATCAATAATAGCATGTAAGTCCTCAATGGTCAAATCATAGTGATTTACCTCATCAAGATTGTTGTTTCCAGCCATGAAGCAGTCTTTGTCATCTCCTTCAGATTCTTCTTCTTCATTTGAGTCGTTCTCAAGATCCTCCCAAGCTGCCATGAGTACTCTCTTCCTTTCCTTCTTTCCTTTGTCCTCCTTTTTGAGCTTTGGACAGTTTAGCTTGAAGTGTCCAGCCTCCTTGCAGTGATGGCACGTCACTTTGCTCAAGTCGATCTTGTGCTCCTTTGAACTTGAACCCTTGTATTTGCCCTTGTTCTTCATCATCCTTCTAAATCTCCTAGCAAAAAATAAAAGCTCGTCATCTAAAATACCATCACTAGACTCACTCTCTTTCGGTTCTATTTGTGACTTGAGGACTATTCCCTTTTTCTTTGAGTCTGTGTTTGTGTGTGTGGCTTTATAGGCAAGGAGTTTTCCTCTCAGCTCATCATAGGTTATGGGACTTATGTTGTTACTCTCAGTTAGGACAGTGGCAGTGTTTTCCCATTCTTTTGTGAGGCTTCTAAGGAGTTTTCTCACCAAGGTTTGTTCTGCATAGTTTGTACCCATAGCATCAAGGTTGTTGATTATGATTGAGAATCTCTCAAACGCTTCATCAATGCTTTCTCCATCCTTCATACTAAACATCTCGTACTCTTTTCGCAGCATATCAATCCTCGTTTCTTTGACTTGTTTAGTTCCTTCGTGTGTAACCTGGAGTTTTTCCCAGATTTCTTTGGCTGTCTTGCATCTAAAAACCTTCCGGTACTCTTCAAAGCTGATAGCACAGTGAAGAAGGTTGATTGCTTTAGCATTCAGCTCTATCTTCTTCTTATCATCTTCATTCCATTCAGCTTCTTCTTTTGGAGTCACCACTCCATCAGCACTTGTTTTTATTGGGATCTTGGGACCGCTCACAACAATATTTCATATGTTGTAGTCAATAGATTGGATGAAAATACTTATCCTTTCTTTCCAGTAGGAGTAGTTCTTCCCGTTGAAGAAAGGTGGCCGGTTGTTTGATTGGCCTTCAGTGAGGGTGTAGGCAACTGTGGTTATGCCCAATTTGTTCGCCATTGGATCTTTGCTCCAAGCGGTTAAGCTTGATTCTTGAGACTTTAGCTCCTGATACCAATTGAAGGTTGTGGTAGGCTTAGAGAAGGGGTGTTGAATCTATGCCTTCCTTTTAAGTTGCTGTTATGACCCTTTTAAACAAACTTTTAATTCTGATTCTGTTTGTACTCAGCAGCAGAAATTTATGAGATAATTTATTTTTGTCTCATGAATATCAGAATACAGAACACAGCAGAGAAGAGAAAAGCTAGCACCAGCATATATCCTGGTTCGGTTGCTTTGTGCTATGCAACCTACATCCAGTCTCCTCCACAACAGTGGAAGAATTTTCACTATAGTTAATAGTATTACATACACCAATTTCATAGGATTGACCCAATCCTTTCACACTTAAGTTCTAACCTAGCTTGACATTGGCTATGCTAATACCTAACTATTCACTCTTAGTGCTAACCCAACTAAGAAAGGGATACTTCACAAGTACAAGATACAAGACATAGACATATATACCTAAAGAAATCTGAAAATAACTCTAGGCTTTTCTCTCAAGTGTTTCACTCAGCCTTTTTTCACTCATGGCTTTTACTTGAGCTTTCTCACAAGAAATTACAGAAAGATAAACATAGAAAAGTACATTAAAATCTGTAAAATATGAAGGAGATTGACTTCATCAACAGCCTCTGTGCTATGCAAAAAACCATATTAGCAAGCCTCTGATTTAGTTCTTCATACTGGCGGAATGCATCTTTGATTAGGTTACACTGTCCAGTTAGTTGAACTTCTTCAAAGAGCTCTCTCAGAACAAAACCTCTATTCACTGGTTTTCTCTCCTTGCTTTTGAATGAGAAGCAAACCTCTTTTATCTCCTTGCATGTTGCT
This sequence comes from Arachis hypogaea, assembly GCF_003086295.3. NCBI lineage: Eukaryota > Viridiplantae > Streptophyta > Magnoliopsida > Fabales > Fabaceae > Arachis > Arachis hypogaea. Next base: position 10,761,594 of record NC_092047.1, read on the forward strand.
GGGTTCTTCTTCCAAGGTCAACACCTTGAGCCTTGAGCTTCACCAACCCACAGAGTCACTTTTTCTCCTTAAACCTTAGAGTAGTAACTTTGTTTCTGACTTCTTCAACTAGACCGAAAGCCATATAGCAGCAACCATAGAAATCTTCCAATGGTTAACTTGATCTGAGCCCTTGAAAACCAACTTGGTCCCCAAGTCATGTTTAAGACCGTGGATACACAGCAGAGAAGAACAGAAACCATCTTTCCTTTGTATCCTATTTCGGATAGAGCAGAGAGTTGGGAAGAAGAGACGAAGATCTTATGCATGCAAGAGGAAATGGGTTACCTTTAACCTAAGCTTGATTTGGTTTGGAGTTTCTGATTTGATTTCTGTGTTTCAAGCTTAATCCTTCTCTCTCTTGCTTCTTTGGTGATTTGCTTAGGGAAGAAGCTCTCTCTCTTTCTCTTTCTTACTTTTCTGAAGCTCTGATTTGACTAAGACAAAAGAGAGGAACGTTGCTTTGGTAACAGTAAGATGGAGGGAATTGAACTCAACTTGGGCTTGGATTGGATAGTGATATGCTTGGCCCATTTTTAATTTCTTTGGCTTCTTAATTTGCTTTTCCTTGAGCTCTTAATTTTGCTTTCAGCCCACCATCCTTACTGATTGTTTTTCATTTCATTTGGGCTATGGAATTTTGGCCTGCAACAATAAACAATTAGTAATAAGTAACTAAAATTAATCAACACTAATTATTTATTTTGCCCAAAAATAATGTTTGTCATCACTAATTAATTTTGTTAATTTTTTAACTCAACAATAGTTATTATCATTGAGTTGTGAAATAAATCGAAAATAAAAAAAAATGTATATAGAAAGTTCTAAGGTTCAAATAATAAGATGGAATATATCGAGGATAAGAAGAAGAAAAGAAAACCCTAAACCCTAAATTTCAAACTCTAAACTCTAAATTAGTAATTTATAAAGTAACTTGATTTATTATAGTAATATATATATTGAACATTAGTGATTTGTTACATTAATTTTATTAAATATAGTTAAATGATATGGAGAATAATTTTATTCATTATATAATAAGATGTTATGTGAAATTAGTATTTTTTTAGAATAACTTTATAGGTTATAGTAATATGATTTAGGAAATTAGTTATTTTTTTAGTGGTTTTATTAACTATAGAAATATAATATGAGAAATTACTATAATTTTAAAGTAATTTTATTAATCATAATAATATGATATGAGAAATTAATAATTGTTAGATTAATTTTATTAATTATAGTAATATGTCATAAAAATTTATTAATTATTTATTAATTATTTAGAATATAGTAATATGCTATAAAAAAATAGTATTTTTTAGATTAATTTTATTAAATTAATTACTTATATTTCTGGTAATTTTATTAATTATAGTAATACAATCTGATAAATTAGTAAATTTTTAAAGTAATTTTATTAATTATAATAATATGTTATGAAAAATTAGTAATTGCTAAATTAATTTTATTAATTATAGTTGTCATAAAAATTAATTAATTGTTCAAAAACACCTAATCTTGTTTTAGGCTTTGACAGAATATTAGAAAACGCAGTTGAAAGAGAAACAGAAGCAGTGGCCATGGCGGATCAGCAGAATTTGTTAGAAGGAACCGTGCATAATATTCTAGAATAAAAAATTTTTAAATGGGTCTTCGTTGTTGGTAAAGGTGGCGTTGGCTAAACCACATGCAACTCAATACTCTCGATTCTTTTCGCCACTGTTCATAATTTCCACCGACCCAGCTCACAATTTCCTTTTCAACGGCGATTCACAAAGACTCCAACTTTAGTCAATGGCTTCACCAATCTCTATACTATAGAAGTGGATCCAACTGTTGAGCATGAGGATGTGGGCACTTTTGAAGGGATGGACGGTATGAGTCACTATAATTTTCGACGGAGTGTGGGCAGTGGACTGCGTGCCAGAGAAGACAGTGCCGAAGCCACCATGACTAAGTGGGGAAGAGAAGGAGTTGGTAGCGTAAAAAATCGTAGGAGAGGCGGTGTAGAGGATTGAGTGGTTGTTGCGGTGGAGATAATGGAAGGAGGATGTGCTTGCGACGGCAAAGGAAGAAGAGGAAGAGAATTTGCAGGAAATTAGCGGCTTTTAACAACTGAGTGAAATACTAAAATGTATTCATTTAAAAAAATTAAAAAAGTTACCCCTCTATTTTATGTGTAATTGGAAAAAAGACCCCACAAAAATAAATATTTTAATTTTGATACTTTCTAGCTGACTGGTACGCCAAAAAGTATTTTGGTGTTTTGGTGTGCAAACTTCTCCCGCACACTGAATCCGTGCCCTACTTCTATATACTAACTAACTAGCAAGAGACCCCATGCGTGGGTGTGTGATTGAGTTTGTGAAATTAATAATAAAAATATAAAAGGAACACATAGAAATTGGATAATGATATGTTTCTTATATATATTTATTGAGTTTAGAAATATGATCACAATGATATAACTAATAATTCTAAATCGTGTATTGATTAAATATGCTTAACTCAACAATTATATGAATTGAGTCATCAAAATTTGTAATTGAGAGTTCAGGTAGTATAAGTACTACATTATATTCATTTTTTAAATGTGCAAGCTTTCTATCTCCCAAATCAAGAATCCATTATACACATTTTTTTGTTCTACGACGCTTTCATCTTCTATTGAAGACCTTAATCTCATATTATGAATTAACGTTAATAACTTATATTCATACCATAGATAAAAGGAATCAATTGATGCATTAATAATCTCTTGTCTAGATCCATTTGTTATCACGGGAAGAATTTGAATATATGATAATGTAACGTAATACTTATTTTAATAACTTTATTTTGTATTTGTGAAATTTTTGAAGATATAATTTTGAACGGACTTAGGCTTAGTTTGATAAAACTTTTCGAAGAGATGCTTCTGCTTTTCAAAAGTATATGCACCTCATTTTACTTTTGATAAATCGAAAATTCATGTAACTTTTAAAAGTTAGAAATACTTTTAAAAGATAACTTTTTAAAATTTGTAACATCTATAATTTTTTTAATATAGTAATTATTGAATATATAAGCATTAGTTTTGTATAAATTTTAGAGACAATACAATAATATAACTATCATCAATATAAAATTTTAGATCTTCAAATGTATCAACTAAATCTTTTAAATAATTAACATTCTCTTCAACTTAGCTTTAAGGGTAATATTATAGTTTACAAAGTAAGCAAACTATTAAAATAGATATTATTTGCAAAAAATTATCATAATTTATACTAAGAGTTTAAGATCACAAATAAATACTCCGAAGTTTAAATTGTACAAACATTGATAAATAAAATCCTAAAATTAAAATAATAAAATATATAGTATAATGGTCTAAAAATCTTATAAAATATCTTTATATTTGATTGTGCTTTTATATTATTTTTTATTTTTATAGAAAATAGTATATCTGATGTATTTATCCGAATCCGATCTGAAAATTGTAGATATAGATTTGATCCACAAGGCTATCAGACCGAATTCGCACACTAATAGGATTGGATTGCGGATTTTATGTAGGTATCTGCATATCCGCTTATCCGTAAAAATAAATAAATAAATAAGTAAATATTCTTTTATGTTTTATTTCAACTAATAGTTATTATATATGTCACATTATTTTATTTTAATATTTAAGAAAAATATGTTTAATATTATTTTAAAAGTAAATATGTTTAAAAGAGTAAAAAAAGATATTTTATTGATTTTTTAAAATAAAATAAGATTTTAAAAAGTATTTTTATGTTTTGCAAATATATCCAATATCCATTCCAAACTGCAAATGTGCAAATCGGATCGGATCCAAGCTAAAAAACTCGAATATTAAATCCGATCCGATAATTTTAGTGCGGATCGAATCAAGATTTTAGTCATATCCGATCCAATTCGATCCGCCTCCACCCCTAAAAAATAATAATAAACACCCTCTTGATTTTTAAGTTTACCACTGCAATCTACTACTACACCTATCTTTTAGTGCTAAACTAAATTATATGTTGGGAATAAGAAGTATGACCACAATCCAATCAATCATGTGTCAAATAATTTGTTGTTGTTATTATATTAAAATGTTAATATAATAAGGTCCTTGATTAAATTTAGAGATTTATCATTATGATAGTGATCATAATATTGAGAGATAAATTTTTTATAATTTAATCTAAATTGTTCTTGGTCATAGGATTATTAAAAAGGACATTAATAATCCGGAAAGATCAATATATATATAATGATCTTCATTGGATGAAGATTAATAGATCTCATTTATTAAATTATATATATAGATGGTGCATATAGAGATATGACCATTGAACTGACTCACTTTGAGATTTCCTAATGGTTATAATTACCGTATATTTGTCAATAGGATAGTCTCAAGATGAACATGGTAATTGAGTTTCCTTTGACCTGCGACTGTCATAGTAATTAACAATGTATTTATTATACTTTGATTCCGGACACCTAATACCCTAGGGTGCTAGTTGAATGGATATTGGGTATGATTTAAATACTTGTAGAATTAATGATTAGTCAATAAGGAATCCATCAACTCTCGGTAAAGAGTTTGAGCTCTATGATTATAATGATTGAGATGAATAAAACCTTGGCCAAGGGGATTGAACGAATGAAGAAATGAGTTTCTTAAGTCATTCACAGTTCATTATAATAATGGTAACAAGTTAGAGTTTGACAATTAAAACCATACTCTAAGGTTAACCAAGAGCTGGAAAGATGAAAGGAATTATACTTTGTTCTTCTGAGGTTCTTAGTAAAAATATATTACTTCATACTATCGGGTCATTGAGGAGTGTTGTTAGACGCCAACCTTGATTAGTAAATTTAGTATGACTAATTTACTACCCGCTTAGTATTGAACCTATGGGGTCACACACTAACGAGTGTTCTAATCTTTGCTATAGAATTATTTAATTATTATTTTGATTTGATCAAATAAATAATTATATTAATGGAATATTATTATATTCTTTGCTAGCACCAAGAATATAATAATAGTATGATAATTGAGAATATTAAATGAGATTTGAGAATAATTAGTTATTCTATTTCTGAATTTCTATTTCTAAATTTGGATGAGATCCTAACTGATTCTGTTTCAAATTGAGTTATGATATGATTCATAAATTTGAAGGATTCAGATTTGAAATTTCAAGATATGATTTAAATTTGAATTGAGATTCAAATTTAAAATCAGAAACAAATCTCATACTATATATATGTATGCCAAGAGTAGAGGAAAAGATGAGAAACAGAAGAGAATAACAAGAGTTTTATTCCTTTACCTCTACACACATAAACGTATGTGAGTCTAATTCTTAGAGAAGAATTTTATAGCATGCAAAGAGTTGCAAGAGGTTTCTCAATTTAGATCAGATATCCATTGGTCAAAGAGTTGACAGCAAAGGTTGGTCTCGGTGTGGATACACATAGCGCCTTCGTACCATCGAAGGAGAAAGTGATTTTTACTATAGCGCATTCAGGTATTTAGATCTGATTTATATATTATATTATTGGAATAAAGTTTAAGCACAAAATAGATCTTTAAGGATTACTTTCTTTTCTTCCGCTGCATGTTATGAACACATGGTAATCCGTCATTATATATATAATATTACAAAATAAAAAAAAATTAATTTCAATTTTTGAATATGATTCGTATCATAAATAAATACCAAATAAAAAATTTTATAATCACTAATATATCTACATAAAGAATAATATATTTGAAAATATAAAAGTAATTAAATTTCTTTTTTGTTATACTTTTATTTCTAATCAAAACAGGCAACAAAAGTTTATAAATCCAAATTGAAGGTTAGCAATAGAAGAATAATAAAATTTAAATTCGTATTTAAAACATTACATCATACTCAAAAAATGAATCATCTCCTACAATTCAATACTCTATACAACTTAAATAAATTAGTTTTTGGATGGTCTTTTCATGCTAAAAGCAAAATTTCTTGGGACTTAGCACCATACAATCATTTTTATATTATAATCCCTCTTTTAGTACTTAATTCCCACCCACATCATATGTTAAAAGATTAGTATATCACACATTATCTTAACATACTTCTTAAATGAGATCTATTTATTTATTTTTACAAAAATAAAAAATAAAATCTTCGTAAAAAGTAAAAGACAATAAATTATAAAAAATAAAACTATTTTAAGATATAAAATTTGAATTTGCTTGTGAAATAAAAGAACTACTCATCCGATATTATGCCCATCACCACCGCACAATATGAAAAAAATAAAAAAATTATTGTCTATCTAAACAATTATTAAAAACTAAGTACACTTATTGATTATAAAAAGTTGTAACTATTATAAGGATTTAAAGTGAAAGATATATGTGTAAAAATTAAAATTATTTTAAGTAGTTTTAGAAAGATATAAGTTGAAATTTGAATATATTTGACTATATAATGTAATTTTTATTTTGATGTTCTCTAATAGGATACCATTCTATTAAATCAATTATTTCGCATATTAACTTTCAATAAGAAATATAATGATTTTCTTAAATGAAAATCATACATAACTACTAAAGAAATGGCATACTAAATATTATCTACTTGCAATTGGTGATGATAATAATGGGCTATTCACTTTTGCTCTTTTTTTTTCTCAAAATTCCATCTATAGTAATAAGTGATATTGTATTAATTTTTTCAATCCACTAACCTTGTGCTTGTATTCGGCTTGAAGACAGAACAAATAAAATAATAAGAATAAAGTATTATTTTTATTTTTAACGTTTGGAATAAATTTTATTTTTTTTCTTGTTCTAATATTAATTAGTAACCTATTACTTAAATTATAGTTATGCAATAGTTATTTTTAAATAATAAAGCTAAATCTTTTTTCTACTTTTGTAATTGAAGAAATGAAAATAAAAATTATCAAATAAATTATTAGAATTAAGAATTCTATAATACTTATGTAAGCTATTTTTGTTAGGGTTTAAATAAAAGAACTATTCAGTTACAAACTCTTTTAATGTTTGCTTTCAAATTGTGAATTAATTAGGATAAAGAATGCCACTTTTATCAATTAAATAGGAATTGATTTTAGGAGAAAATAGTGAAATTAAATTTCATTTAAACTAATTTATTATTATTATTTATTTCAAATGATGGAATTCAATACTTGTGGGAATTGAATTCCAAGAATTTTCAAACAGCCTCTAAATATCTACTCTTTATGAAAGTTCTCCTCCCACCCGTGCCTATTACAATCTACTACTTCATAAAAAATTATATCTTATAAATGAGTAGAAAAAAAAGGCTTAGTTTTTGAGCTTCAAACTTAGTCCAATGCTCAAATATAGCTTTTTCTAACTTTAGTGTTCATCTAGTCGTCTATAGTAATTGGTTAAAAAACATTGCAATAGCGTAGCAACTCATGCTTTAGGAAATATTGCAGCAGCAACAACTTATGCTCTCTCTTATTCTCTTGAACTGAACAACTTTTCACAACACAGAAATTGGACGAGAAAGAGCTCGGTGGAGAAATAAAGAAGAAATGACATCATTTAATCAATTTTTCAATTTGGTTTGACTGATCAATTTTCGGGTTCTCTATCAGCTTTAAACCTCATTAATTTTACATGTAATTCTTGTAATCTGAATGAGATCAAGGTTGTGAGTATAAACTAATCTAATTAATAAATTGATAGAGTGACTGGTTTAATAGTTCAACCAGAATTCAACGGTACACTTAAATATAAAATAAAATTATTAAAAATTTAATATATAATTTAAAATATTTAAATTTAATATTTTTAAGCAAATAAAATTTAAAATTTTACAATTTTGCATAATAAATTATCTATAATCTATCATTAAAAGTTCACAGACAACTTCAACCATCAAAATTTATAACTAAATTATCCATCTTTAATCACTTTGTGGTTGTTCTATCTTCAATATACAGCCCAAAAAAATTATCCATAAAAAATTAACTCAGACAAATTAACTCAGAAAAAATTCAAGAATCATTCAAATTAAACACCAACTATTATTTTAGAAAATCAGCAACATTATTTCAAAAGGAGGTAAATTACCAAAAATGTACTCGAATAATTTTGTCACCGACAAAAATACACCCGAATTTTGCTATCGACAAAAATGCTTTCAAATAATTTAAAAACACGACAAAAATATCCAACATTAAATATGTATTCTCAAAAAAACACTTTACAGATTGAATTTTGATACAATTTTTTGCAAGTATGATTAGAAAAATGAGATATTTTTATTTTTAAAATTTGGTAATTTTTTGTTAAGTATATATTTTTTGTGATTTTTTAAAAGTATTATTGGTTGTTGAAAAAAATCACAAAAAATTTTAAGGATAAAAATATCTCATTTTTCTAATCATGCTTGCAAAAAATTGCATCGAAATAATTCAATCTCTAAGATATTTTTTGAAAATACATATTTAATGTTGGATTTTTTTTATCACATTTTAAAGTTATTTGAGAGTATCTTTGTCCAGGGACGGATCCAGAAATATTATTCTGGAGGGCCAATAACATATATAATAGGGTTAAGTACTGAAATCGTCCCTAATGTCTTGGGTCAAAATCAAAATCGTCCCCGACCTTTTTTCGTTATTAAAATCATCCTCAACGTTCAAAAACGCTTTAAAATCATCATTTTTATCAATTTTATTTTTTTATTACCAAACTACCCCTCATTAAAAAATTATAAAATAAAATAAATATAATTATAAAATAAAATAAATATAAATTAAAAAAAGGGAAAGAGGGAAAGAAAGGGATACATAGAGAAACGGGGGGAGAGAAAGAAGGGGGTGGGGCGCGAGAAGGGGGGTGGGGGGAGGGGGAGGGAAGGGAAGCCGGGGGATGGCGGCTGCCAGGCACGGCGCCTCCTCCGCCTCGACCTTGGCTCGCATCTTCTTCTCCCGCTCCTGCTCGCGACTCCAACGGTGACGGCAAGGACGGGTTCGACGGCCAGATCCGGCGAAGCTGGCGGCAAGGATGCGACGACGGTGGCAGTGCGGCTTCTCTGCAGCGATAGTGGCCACCCCTCCGCCTCGGCCTTGGCTCGCATCTTCTTCTCCCGCTCCTGCTCGCGACTCCAACGGCGGCGGCAAGGACGGGTTCGACGGCCAGATCCGGCGAAGCTGGCGGCGAGGATGCGACGGTGGCAGTGCGGCTTCTCTGCAGCGACGGTGGCCACTGCTGCGCCTGACGCGACGGCGTCTAGGGACGACGACCAAGCCGCCTGTGATCTGCCACTGTTCTTCTTCTTCTTCTTCTGCCACTGTTCTTTTTGTTGTAGAATTTCTGAATTTTTTGTGAATTGTTGCTGAGTTTTGATTATTGCTGAGTTTTGCTGAGTTTTGATTATTGTTGTTGCTGAATTTGTTGATTATTGTTGCTGAGTTTTGATTATTCTGATTTTTTGAGTTATGATTTTCTGAGGTGGGGGTGGTGGTGGGTTCTGGGGGAAGGGGTTACAGGAGTGGGGTGAGGGGGTTACGGGATAGTGAGGGGAGTGGGCTGAAGGGAGTGGGCTGAGGGGGTGAGGGAGTGAAGGGAGTCGGGAGTGGGGTGATGGGTGAGGGATGTTACGGGAGAGGGGAGGGGTGAGGGTTGAGGGGTGGGGGTCGGGAGGGTGAGTGAGAGGGAGTTACGGGAGGGGGGAGGGGTGAGAGTTGAGGGGTGGGGGGGGGGGGGGGTGAGGGAGTGGGCAGAAGGGGGGGCGGGAGTGAGTGAGGGAGGGGGGAGGGTTGAGGGGTGGGAAGGGAGGGGGTGTTTTGGGGGAGGGGGGTTGTTTTAATTTTTTAATATTATTTTTAATTATTTTTATTAATAATGAAGGGTAATATGGGAAAAAAAATAAAATTGAAGTAGAAAAGGACGATTTTATAACGTTTTGTAACGTTGAGGATGATTTTAATAACAAAAAAAGGTTGGGGACGATTTGGGACGATTTCAGTACTTAACCCTATATAATATTAAAAAATTATACAAAAAATTATATAATGTAAAATGTATTAAAAAAATATATCGATAGAGAATATATTTTAAAGTACAAAAAATATGTATGTACTTCTTATTAACGAAGTGGTCGATTTTTCGTATCATAAAATTTATCGATAATAGAATTTGAGTCAAATTTTTCAACAATTTTCTTTTCAATATAATTAAAAGACAATTAGCAAGAAATTAATCTTTCATTTTGTTTATGAGTTATTCTTCACAATATTTATCGCTGAAAAAGATCTCTCAGTTGTAATAGTTGAAACAAAGAAAATTAATACCAAATGAATCAAGAAGGATGCTCACAAGAAGAAAAAAAATCCACTTTATAGGATTTAAAAAAATTTTATTTAATTAAAAAATATTAGTAATAATATTTTTTCAGATTTTTTTAATATTGTTACTTATTTTTTTAGATATTAGAAATCATTAATATTTAGGTTAGACTGAACTTTTATTTATATTAGACTAAATACTAAATAAATTTTAGAAAAAATTAAATAATACTTAATAACTTATTATTATTAATCTTTTTTTTAAAAAGTTGGGGAGTCGAGGCCTCCACTTGCTCCCGTATGTCCATCCCTGTCTTTATCAATAACAAAATTCGAGTACATTTGATCTACTCGTAGCCAAAATTCTATTCTAAAAACAATAATTGAAAATAAAACAACTAAGACTTTTTCTTTCCTTTTCAATGTTGATAAGAATTTTTTGTTTTATATATTTTTTTTATTATAGTCCTATTTAATTATTTAAATTTCATGCAAAATTACAATTACTCAATATTCTATGATACAAATATAAAAAACAAGGTATTGTATGTTTTTTATTTTAGAATAAAAATTTTTAGTAACAACATAACATATTATTCTTAAATTAGCTACTTTTATTACTTTATTATTATTGATATCTTCTTTAAATATGTTGCTTTTTTCTATCCAATCTAACAATTTATTCGTACGTCTACATAGGTAAAATAAATAGAGTATAAGATGAATGTAGACTATATTTAAATGATTAATTGGTGTAAAAAATAAAGAAATACCATTAGTGTTTAAAAAAATAATGTAATGTATGTAATTTAATATAAAATAAAATATTATTATTTTAATTTTTAACAATCGAGTTAAATAACAAGAATTTAGTGCATTATTTATATTTATATTTTTACAACATCATTTATGAATAATAATATAATATAATATTTTTATAACATTTTTTTAATAGCAATTTTTTTTATTTACTTAAATTTTTTCATATATTTTTAAACAATATCAATATGACTTTATTTTTTATCCAAATAATATTTTAAATATGCTTTATATTTACGCTATTGTAGTCTTCATTTGCCTTGTCGGGCAATATTACGATGTAGACATCAAAAAGTTTCTACACACGAAAAATTTGCGTGGCTTGTATTTAGAGACAACAATAATGTTCTCTTTTACTGTTTTGGCCATTCAAACAAAATATATAGGACTTAATACTTTTTTAGAATTTTTGCAGTGTATTAAAAAAATGAATTAAAATTAAGTTGGTTTGTTATTTTTTTATTGGGCCAACTACTTTAGTAATTTTTTTTAACCTTGAATCCAAAATTTTGAGCAACAGGGATTGAAAGAACAACATAACTGAAATTGAAAGGAATTGAAAGGAGCAACCATTTCTGATTAAAACAAAAAAAATGGAGCAACGATCACAAAATCCGCTAAAATACTATTACCTACCATAAAAAGCTCATCTATTAATGAATGTAACATGATAATATATATAATTACTACTAATTAATCAAACCAAAATCAAACTAACCCCACCATATTTTTACAGTGTTTTATTAATGTTTTCATGAAAAAAAAATATACTATAGCAAATATTGGAATAATTTTGAGGAAACAAAAAATTGGTATTTTTTTTAATTGAAAGTAAATATAAATTTGAAAAAAAATCTTATTTTAGTGAATATATATTATTTTAAATGCTATTAAATATAAATTCTTTTATATACTTTATAGTTTACTATATTTATGATAATTTTCTTCTCAAATATTTTAGGATTATAATTTAAAATTTAGAATAAAAAATTTATTATTTAAAGTATGAAATTTGAGATAAATAAAATAAATTAAAAAAATAACTAATGTTGACTGTTTGGTTATCTAACATTACTATTGACAAATTTGTTTTTTATCAACTATAATAAAAGCATCTTTTCAAAAACAAATATAATGAAAGCATGTTAATCAATAACACTATGAAATAGGGGATAAGGTTTGTAAAAAAATTTTATACTCCTTACTTAAATTTAATAGGTATTTTCCAACTAATTTTCTCTTAATTAATACGTTGATTTATTTGTTTATTTTAAATATTTCACATTTTTTTCAATATATTAAAAACATTAAAAACTTAACTTTAATTTCCTAACTAACCATACTATACGAATAATAATTAGATCCTTCGTTCTTATTTAGTTTATATCTATTTATTTTGGGTTAATAAAATTCATAATATTAAAAAATATATTTGATTATAGTATAAAAATGACTGAAAGTTAATGATTTATTATTAATTCCTGTTATATTGTTCTTTCAATTCTTGTTGCTCAAAATTTTGGATCCAAGGTAAAAAAATTATTCAGAGCAGTTGACCCAATAAAAGAAAATTAACAAACTAACTTAATTTTAATTCATTCTTTTAAGTTTTAATACACTGCAAAAATCCTGAAAAATGTGAAATGTGTTAAGTCCAGTATACCTTTTTTGAATGGCTAAAAAAATAAAAGAGGCACTTATTATTGTTACCATGGTACAAAGAGTTTAGGAAAAAAAAATATTTTGTTATTCATATTTCTCATTTTTGATTACAAAGTTCTTACCAATATATAGATCAAGAGTACGCTAAGAGTATACTCGTTATGGAATAATATCCTAATAAATTACATTGATTTTTTCCTAATCCTCTTTGATATTTTTCTGATTTTGTTCTCTAATTATGATATTCTAATACTCCCCCTCAAGGTGAGTAGTGGGATCACCAATACTCAGCTTGGTTAGAACTTTAGCAAGGGCTTGTCTTGAAACTGCTTTAGTAAGAATATCAGCCAACTGGTCTTCTGATCTCACAAATGGAAGCTCAATAATTTCATTCTCAATTTTTTCTTTGATAAAGTGTCGATCCACCTCAACATGTTTTGTTCTATCATGTTGTACAGGATTCTCTGAAATGCTGATTGCAGCTTTGTTGTCACATTTCAACTGGCTTGGCGATTGTGGTGGAAACCCAACCTCAGTCATCAATTGTCTTATCCACAATACTTCAGTTATGCCTTTAACGATCCCTCAAAATTCTGCCTCAGCACTTGAAAGAGCTACAACTTTCTGCTTCTTGCTTTTCCAAGTTACCAAGTTGCCTCCAACAAGTGTAAAGTAACCAGCTGTTGATCTTCTATCATTTGGGTTGCCCGCCCAATCTGCGTCAGTGTATGCCTCAACCTTCAAATGGTCATTCCTTTTGAAAATGATTCCACTTCCTGGAGCTCCCTTCAAATATCGAACTATCCGCATAGCAGCTTCCATATGATCTTCTTGTGGCTTATGCATAAACTGACTGACTATTCCCACAGCATAAGCTATGTCAGGCCGAGTATATGATAAGTAAATTAGTTTTCCAACCAGTCGCTGGTATCTTTCCTTATCTGCTAGGGTGGCACCTTCTACCATCTTCAACTTGTGATTAACTTGCATGGGCGTATCTATTGGTTTGCAATCCACCATTCCTGTTTCTGCCAGAAGGTCCAAAATGTACTTTCTTTGGGAGATAAAGATTCCTTTACTGGATCGTAGAACCTCTATTCCTAAGAAATATTTTAGTCCTCCCAAATCCTTCATTTCGAAGTCTGTAAATAGGTTCCTTCTCAATTTTGCAATTTCTTCAACATCACTTCCCGTTATGATCATATCATCCACATAGATTATTAGGCAAGTGATTAAATCTCCCCGTTTTTTCAAAAAAGGGTATGATCAGAGTTGCTTTGCTTGTACCCATACCTTTTCATGGCAACTGTAAATCTTCCAAACCAAGCACGTGGAGATTGTTTAAGCCCATAAAGAGCCTTCTTTAATCGGCAAACTTCATGTTTCCCAAATCCCGTTGAGAAACCTGGAGGAGCTTCCATGTACACTTCTTCTTTCAACTCTCCATGCAAGAAAGCATTCTTGACGTCAAATTGATGGAGTGGCCAGTCTTCATTTGCTGCTATTGAAAACAACACCCTGATAGTATTAATCTTTGCAACCGGTGAAAAAGTATCAGTGTAGTCGATACCATAGGTCTGTGTATAACCTTTGGCCACCAACCTTGCCTTGTACCGTTCAATAGTGCCATCTGCCTTGTGTTTAATGGTGAAAACCCATTTGCATCCGACTGGCTTTTTTCCTGTCGGTAGGATACACTTTTCCCAAGTTCCATTCTTCTCTAGAGCTTCCATTTCTGTATTCATGGCTTTTCGCCATTCAGCTTTCGCATTGGCTTCTCGGACAGTTCTTGGAATATCTTCTGTTAAGAGTCTGGCGGAAAAAGCCTTTGCAACATCTGTCATTCCTTCTCTAGCCGCTCTTATTGGGTATCTTGAGTTACGGGAAACATGTTCTGGTGAGTACCGATCAGGAGGAATCCCTCTGTTTCTTCTTGGAGGAAGACTAAAGGTATTGGGCTCTGGTTCTTCATGTTCCAGTGCTATACTGTTATTGTTAGTGGCCTCATTAAAAATAGGGAGTAAATTATCAGATTGACAATTACTTACCTCTTGTCTGACATTCTCAAAAGGACTCTCACTGGTTGTATGTACCGAGTTGTTTGCTACGTTGAGTGAAGTATGCTCGGTGGCTCCATCTACTTGCTCTGTTTGAACAGTTTCTGGACAACAAAGGTTATTTAGCCAACTTGGTGGTTCTTTATTGTTCTCCCCCTGAATGCCATGTTGGCGGCTAAAATAAAATTCGGATTCTAAAAAATCACAATCCATGGTCACATGAATACGACGAGTGATTGGATTGTAGCACCTATACCCCTTTTGGTGTGTAGCATACCCAACGAAAACACATTTTTCTGCACAAGGATCAAGTTTGGTTCTATTGGCTTTGGGAATATGGACAAAGACGGAACATCCAAATACTCGAGGTGGTAAGGTTAGAATAGGCGGGATTGCAGTTTGAGTAGCCAAGACTTGTAAGGGTGTTTTGTGGTGAAGAATTTGGGTAGGTAGGCGATTTAGTAAGTAGGCAGAGGTCGCTATAGCTTCAGGCCAAAAAATTTTTGGAACTTGTGCATCAAAAAGCATGGCTCGGGTCATCTCAAGTAACTTACGATTTCGCCGCTCAGCCACACCATTTTGTTGGGGTGTATTTGGGCAGGAAGTTTGATGAATAAGACCATTTTTCATAAAAAAATCGCGCATTGACTGGTTTATAAATTCCCCACCATTATCTGAGCGAAGTACTTGGATTTTCTTGTTGAATTGAGTTTGAATCATTTGGTAGAAAGCAAAGAACTTATCAGGTACTTCAGATTTGTGTTTTAAAAAATATACCCAAGTCATGCGAGAGAAATCATCCACAAATAACACAAAATATTGAAAATTATTATGGGAAATAGGAGCTGGACCCCACACATCTGAGTGTATTAGAGAAAAAATAGAATTGACTCTAGTGTTGGTTGGAGGAAAAGAAACTCTGTGATTTTTTGCACGAATACAAGTTTCACATTTAAAGGGTTCAGTACTACTTGTAAAAAGACTAGGAAATAGTAACTTGAGGTACCCAAATGAAGGATGTCCGAGACGCCTGTGCCATAACCAAAGTTGCCTAGTAACCGTTCCGTGAGCAAGCATGGCATGACCCTGGTGTGCTACTTCATCAACGTAGTAAAGGCCTTCTCGCTCAGTACCACGCCCAATGATCTCCTTCGTAAGAATGTCCTGTAAAAGACAAAAGGTAGAGTACATGAGTACCACACAATTTAGTTCCTTTGTTACTTGGCTAACAGACAATAATTTTGATGATAGTTCAGGGACATAGAGGCAATTTTTTAATTTCAATTTTTTTGAAAAAGTAATGGAGCCTCCTCCTTTAACATCAATTAATTCTCCACTAGCTGTTTCAATATGAGCTTTTGAGGGTATAGTCAAGCTATTAAAATCATGGAGGTCATGAGTCATAGTATCGGTAGCCCCACAATC
This sequence comes from Arachis hypogaea, assembly GCF_003086295.3. Taxonomy (NCBI): domain Eukaryota; kingdom Viridiplantae; phylum Streptophyta; class Magnoliopsida; order Fabales; family Fabaceae; genus Arachis; species Arachis hypogaea. The sequence goes on from NC_092047.1 coordinate 10,777,952, forward strand.
GAAAATCCAATCATTTATCTTTTTAATTGGATTTTGATTTTGGGTATCCCCTTTATATTGAGTCGCGGTCTGGGCTGAGCAGCCAAGGAGTTCAGTAGTCCTTGCCCTTATTACCGCCGCAGCTGCCTTACCATCGTGACTTGTTTTCTCTCTTCTGGCCTTGCCACCGCTACTGGTGACTTCTGAGATGCTTACGGCTCCCTTATTCTGATTTCTTGATGACTTGGGATTATTTTTCCACCAATCTGAGTAACCCACAATATTAAAGCAGTTTTCTTTGGTGTGTTTCTTCTTTCTTCTTCCACCAATTGCTTTTTTCATCAGAGTTGTCCATAATGGATAATCATATCCTTTTAGTTTGAAACCAATTGACAAATTGTCAGAATTGGTTTGTAATGATCGCATTCCAAAACTATTGCGCAGCATATTTGCAATTTGTAAAGAAATGGTTGATTTTGAGTCCCTAGAACCTAACTCTGCTCTGATACCATGTTACCATGGTACAAAGAGTTTAGGAAAAAAAATATTTTGTTATTCATATTTCTCATTTTTGATTACAAAGTTCTTACCAATATATAGATCAAGAGTACGCTAAGAGTATACTCGTTATGGAATAATATCCTAATAAATTACATTGATTTTTTCCTAATCCTCTTTGATATTTTTCTGATTTTGTTCTCTAATTATGATATTCTAATAATTATTTCTAAACACAAGCCACGTAAATTCTTTATGTGTAGAAGCTTTTTAACTTCTACACCATAGCATTGCCTCTGTCTTTATCTTGCTAGTAGACAAGAATAGCTATGAAAAGAGAAATTTTTCCAAAAAAAAAGTGAGTAAAAGAAGTAGAGACGGAAGATAAAGTGTGTATATAGTTAGATCTTTATAGAACAAATTTTCACTTCATGACTAATAAGCACACAATTTTTTTCACAAGGTTTCAATTTAGTGGTAAATTTGACAAATGAATAAAACTTTGTCACTGTTATTTAATACATAGAAGGATGACAAGTGTGTCGAATGACATATGCTTAGCAGTATTTATTTAGTATGATTTTTTAAATGTGGATCGAGACTTTTGAGTCGGATGAAAATAATACTTATAAGAGATTTTAACGATCAAATTAGTCTAGATTTAAGAAATATAAAAATTATAATTAAATAATATATTTTAAAGTTATATTTATTTATAAATATGAGACACTAAAATAAAAATATAGAGATATAAAATTATATTTGATAGATAAAAAATAGATAAAAATATTATATAAAAAAATATTGAATTAGTATATTTTATGTTTATTTTGACAAAAAAATATATTTACAGTTTTACACTAATAACAAAAGACACAATTTATTTTTTATTTTTTATTATTTTTATTAATATTTTATAATTATATTTTTTCTCAAATTTTTAAATTAAAAAATAGAATAAATTAAATTTTTATAATTATTCTAGTTTATTACCAAATAAAATATAAGAATACTAATTTTTATATCTTTATTTTTTGTGTCTTGTTTTCAGTATCTTATTTTGTTCTTTTCTCAGAACTAAACGAAATCTAAAGATACGTTTGGTCTGTGTTTTCATTTTCTATTTTTATTTTTAATGTATTTTATTTTTTGAATTTTGTGAAGAAAAAATGAAAATAGTAAAAATAATAAAATTCTATTTTTAATTTTTATTTTTTATTTTCACATTTTTTTATAAATTTTAAAAAATAAAAAATATTAAAAACAAAAATAAAAAATGAAAATACAAACTAAACACTTTCTAAGTGTGTGATTAGCCTTTTATTGATAGTGTTTAACGAAAATAAATTATGAGGACCCAAGAGCGGCGTACATAGCCTTGGTACCCTCTGAAAAATGCGCAATAACAACATATTAAGGAACCATTTATATGTATCATTATCAAACAAAATTAGCATCCCAAGTAGCATTAACTATTCACAATAATCTCTAGTCAGCATCCTATTAGTAGTAATTCATGCTAAGAAATAATTTACGTAAAAGGCTAACTTCTTAATTAACGGTTATAAAACTGAAACAAATTAATCAATTTAAAAACTCAAAACAAACTATACTCAAATTGATTATTGTTATCTCAGCAAACTTGTAAGAGGGAAATCATGGCAAGTGGCATACATGCATGGAAATAGTGCTCATGATATCTTCTTCTCTGATTTCTCCGTTAGAAACGAACAAAGCCTCAAATTAAAGATGGAATAAGCACAACAAAAGTAAAGTACAACTCCATTTTCTTGTAGTATTCTTGCTGGAGACACTACCATTTTCAATGCTCTTTTTTTTATATACTTCATCCCACTTCAAACCCTATTTTGATGTTAAACAGGATCTGTTTGATTTTAGTTTTTATTTTCAGTATTTTTTTTCTAAGAAAAATAGAGTTACATTATTTTCCAAATTAATCAGATATGCAGTTGTGAGTGGAGCAAACAAAGGAATTGGAATAGAAATAGTAAGGCAATTAGCTTCAAATGGAGTGAAGGTTGTGTTGACTTCAAGAGATGTGAAGAGAGGCCTTCATGCTTTGGAAACTCTCAAACATCTCTCTCATCTTGTCCTCTTTCACCACCTTGATGTTGGTGATCCTGCTAGTGTGGATTCTCTTGCAAATTTCATCAAATCCGAATTTGGAAAACTCCACATTTTGGTAACTTGACAAATTAAATTCCATATATATATATATATCACTTTCTTTTTCTTTTTTTGTTTGCATGGAAGGGGATACAGGATGAATTATGTGAAAATAAAATTTCCATGTTTGCATTTTTCTACTCAGAAATAAGTTTCATTGATTTAGTCAACTATATATATATAAATTTTCTATTGTATGATTTGGGATTTTCTCATTTATTTTCATGTTTGTTAGTTGCATGTTAAGGATTTTTTTTTCTTACAATTCTACTAAAAAAATGAAATTGACTAATTTGTTCAGAATGTAATAAATTAAACTTCTCGTATGAAGCTCTGCATGCTAAGACTTAAGAGGTTTACTATCAAGTCATGTTTAGGGTTTATGTTATTCATTTTGGATACCAACCAGGAATGAGTTCATTGCCTTAATTAATAACCTTGACTTGGTAGCTTTCAATTGAAATGGATTCTATCTTTTTCCTTGTCATATATATTGATATTTGAATATTATTCTTGAAGAAAAGAATTGCATTTTGTAGATCAACAATGCAGGGATTGGTGGACTTGTGATTAAGGACAATGATTTGGTCCCTCAAGTGTTATTGAAAAGCAGGGTAAGAATTTTACACCCAGTTTGATTCATTATTTTTTTTTATTTTTCAACATTTTCTATTTTAGAATTTAAAAAATATATACCAAACACAAGCTAAGATGTTTTCTTAGTATATTGAATTGGGTGAAATTTTTAGGAATTATTAGATGATGTAATAGAGAAAGCCGGAATCGTTCAAACATTCGAAGTAGCTGAAGAATGCTTGCAAATAAATTATTATGGTGCTAAAAGAACATCTGAAGCTCTTCTTCCTTTTCTCCAATTATCTGAATCACCAAGAATTGTGAATGTATTATCCTCCCTTGGAAAGTTAAAGGTAGCTAGGATACTCTCTTTGTTTGTGTGTTTTTTTAAGTTTAATTATTCTAATAATCTCCATAGTTTTACTAATTATGTGATTAGATTTTTATAGTTTAAAAATTTGTAATTAGATCTTTATATTAGGTAAAAATTTGTAATTAAATCTTTATTATTGATTATTTTTCAGAATAAAACACGCTAATGCTAAAATATTTGCTTTTAGAATATTCCATATTCATTCTACATCAAACACAAAATCAAATATTTAAAATAAAATTGATTTTTCAACAAAAAATAGTTAAAAAAGACCCAATAGAATAGCAAGTTTTTATTTAATTTAGAGAATCAATAACAAACTTTTAGACGAAAAGAATCTAATTAAAATTTTGATGAAATTATGAAGACCAACAGAATAATTAATTTTTTTTAAAAACTAAGTAGATCTTAGATTTCTTCGCTAAATTTGGTTGTTGCTCTACTAATAGGCTTATTTTATTATTTTTTATTCCCCATTACTATTTTATGATTCTGTTTTGTCACTGTTATTATTATTGCTTTCCATGCTGAAAACCTTACAGAAGAGAGAGTTGATGAAGTGTTGAATGAATTTCTGAAAGATATCAAAGAAGGGTGTTTAGAAAGAAAAGGATGGCCTAAGGTTCTTGGTGCCTATATTATCTCAAAAGCTGCAATGAATGCATATACAAGAATTGTTGCTAAAAAGTACCCTACTATATGCATCAATAGTGTGTGTCCAGGTTATGTTAAAACTGATATAACTGCCAATACTGGATTTTTAACGGCAGAAGAAGGTGCTGCTAGTGCTGTCAAAATAGCATTGCTTTCAAATGCCTCTTCTGGCCTTTTCTATTCTCAGAATGAAGTTTCTTCATTCTAATCCAATTGAGGTTGGTTATGTATATTCATTTCTTCTGTTTTTGGTTATGTATATTCAATTAGAAGAAACATTCCAATTTCAAATTTAACAAAAAATAATCTTTAGTGTGCTTTATGTTGGTCTTATTTAGTAATCTGCTATAATATTAGCCGAAATTGGTTGTCATAGTATTTTATATTGTCTGGTACCTTGATTCAATGATTATGTTAACTCGATTACTGTCTCTAACAACTCACAGTTTGATATGGACATCTTTTTCAGTTGAGCAAAACTGTTAGCAGTTGAGGATGTAAACAAATCACTAAGACATACAGTAGATGGTGCCAAGTTCATCAAACAATTACATGCCAAAATTTTCAAGTGTTCAAGATTTTCAAGAAATGGGGCCATCCAGGTTTGCTCAGAACCTATGGATTTAAGCTGTGAAAGAATTTTGGTATAATTTTGGGTGTCAAGCAAAGGCCTTTGTGAGTTGAATATCTGTTTGAAGCCACTATCGACCACTGGGAATGTCAATCATGTTTGGATCTTGTGTTGGTGAAGAATATTTTACATCAAATATTGGCTCAATAGAATCACATTTCGATTTTATCACCACCAACTCTTTCAAATCATTCAGGGAAGAAAGTAAATGAAATGGTAGTAATGCATTTGATGAAATTTCACACCCTTCTGGAATATGCATCATAGAACTAACAACACACACATATGTGGTTAAATTAAGTTGTTATTATCCATAAAGTAATCTGTTAATAAGAATCAGATCAATCAGCTTAAAAGATTAAATGATTTCTGTTCCATTCTGTTGCTTAAATTTGAAATCACTGAAAATAAATTGTTCATCACTTCAGTTGATATAACCAAGTGTAGAAATTATTTCAAACTTGGACATAATAAAATTTTATTTGAAGAATCTTTATTTATTTATTTATTACCTGACTTAGAAACTGTCATACTGCAGCAGCATTAAGATCATGGTGGAAGACCGAATCATCACTCGAGTTGTAAGAAACTTGAATCCTTCTAGAAACTTGATTTGCAATACTCAACTTGCAACTCCTCAGGGCGTATTAATATTTTCGCTGTTGAAGGTGTAAATAGACGTAGCAATGCCTCTGCCTCTGCCTCACATGATTCTATGTTCAATTCTTTCAGATTGGAGGAAGGCTATAGTACTAGTGTTATCAATTTTGGACATTCGACACAGCGGCTTTGACAAGTATACTATTCTAACCCATTGATGGATTGCAACACACATAATTTGAAGAGGTACAATTCTTTTTTAAGTTTCCAATAATCTCCTTATTACTAGCTTCATCTATTTTTGAGGGTTTCATCATAGTAATAGCTTACTTCCATTGTTTCCAAGTTGGGTGTCTTCTCAAATAATTCAATTGGCACATTAGACTTATTATGCTCATCATCATTAAAACGGTAAAGTTTATTCAAACTCTCAAGATTTTCATCCTTACATTTTTTCAACCATGAACTTAAAGCTCGAGTGCATTTCCAATTAAGAGTCAAATTTTCCATCTTGGAAAGGGTTTATACTTATAAATAACTTTTTGAAGCTTGTAATTAAAAAAAGTAAGGGTGTACTGCTTTCAGGTTCTGCGAAGAGACCTAAATGCTGCAGAAAAGTTCTAACAGTCCAAAATTATGTTGCCTATTATTATGTAGTTTTTCAATTGGTCACTTTTTTCTTTCTTTCTCCTTAAAAAAAATCAAAACCGATATTATAATTTCAGAAGTTAAATGAAGAATTTAAAACAACACGCATCCTTTTCAAAATTGATGGTCTTATTGAGGATTGTATAATACATAGAATGTTACATTATACATTGGAAGTTAGAGTTGTCAGATGAAGCTAGGTCTAATTACTGAATGGGGCTACTCACTCTCTATTTCTAAATAGCTTTGGCATCTCTCTTTCCTTTGAAGTTCAGCAATATTGGTATCCCTTAGAATTAGAATCCGGATCATATTATTGACTCTCTTCTTTTAAGTTTTTCTTGATTCTTGAACACAGCTTTTATTTCTTTTGGTGCTTTGCACCTTTGAGCCTAGCCGTGACTCTAAGTGTTTTGTTTTCAAGTATTACCACCTGATACATAAACACCACAAGCACTTAACTGGGGGAACCCTTTAGATTCGAATTTAGCTTTGCTTAAATTCCCAGACAGTGGTGCTCAGAGCCTTAAGCGTACTCTTTAATAGCTTTAGGTCACGACTTTAAATGTTCAGTCTCAAGGATTACTTAACACTTTCACACCACAAGCATATAGTTAGGGAGAACAACTCTTTTGAGCTTTTTAGGCCAATTTTCGACCCTCTTAACCATTGATGCTTTTAACCATTGATGCTCAAAGTCTCGGACCTTTTTCTTTTTTTATTTTCTTATTTTTTTGCTGTTTCTTTTGCTTCAAGAATCAATCTTTTTTATATTTCAGAGAATCAATAATACTTCTCTAAATTCTTGTACCTCAAGAACCAATATGCCCAACCCCAACATCAAGTATGCTCAGTTAATTCATACATTCAGAGAATAAAGATAAGGTCACCACATCAAAGTAATTAGAATAACTCATCATGTAACTCAAAATCTTATGTATTTTACTACTCTTCTAACCATTTCCACACATTCAGCAAACCAGTCCCATCTCCAGTAAAGAAGAGTCCGCCAGGGCCTATCTGAAAGGATCGAACTTCTTGTCTCGTAAATAGTCTACCTCTCTCTAGAAACCTGTAGAAGTAGGCACAGTAAGTAGCTACAACAGTAAAAAAAACAAGCCCAGTGAAAGTAGCAAGACAAGTAGATGAAAGATTTATCATCACTCACGTAGGCAATTCATACATACGAACTGAATTATCTTTGCACGAGCAGAACAATATTGGCTTGGCCTCTGCATCAGTCATCCCATACAGTCCAAGAACAGCCTATAATAACAAATAAAATAAAAATAAAAAAATGAATTGGACAAACCAATCATCTCCTTCTTAAACAAAATCAAAATATCAGCTTAAAGACGTATTTGTGAACAAAGGTTAGTGGTTGAACAACTTACAATTTGGTGAGTGTGAGTGTATGTCACTTCTAGAGTTCCCTCCTCGGTGCACACCCAAACATTGACTGTGCAATCAGATGAACCCGATAACAAGTAATTGTCCCAGCAAATAAGTGATGTGACAACGTTGGTATGCCCGTTAAGTGTCATTGTGCACTGGAATGTATCAAGGTCCCAAACCTGTAGATAGCAGGGTAAGAAATTGCTTAGCTAAAGGGGAATAGTGTGCAAATTACATGAAGCATATAAATAAATAAACAAAAACACTACCTTAATGCTATGGTCCATGGATCCAGAATAAAGCATCCTGTGACATCCAATAGCAAGACAAACCACTGGTTTACTATGACCACTTAGTGTTGCAACCAGTTTGAAAGGAGTCTCAAAGCTGCATCTCCAAGCATAAATAACACCATCCTGCAATTTAAATAGATTATTTAAAAACTATTGGACAGCAAAAGTAGCTGAAATGTCATAGTTATAATCAGTAACCAAGGTTGAATTACAACAATCTTAAATCACTGCAAGGTAATTTACCTCTGCTCCAGCAAGGAGGATATCATTGCCAACATTCAAGGAAAGGACTTGCCCTTTAGGTCCATCAAGAGTAACATCTGCACCCGTCTGAATATTCCATGCCTTAACAAAACAACCACAATCAAATTATAAGTTTACAGTTAAAGCTCCTGTACATAAGATATCATTATTACAATAAAACATACCTTCACAGCATTTTTCACACCGGCAAAAATCCATGGGCCCTCAGATATGAGTGAGGTAACTTGAGAATTAAGATGGATCATGTTAACACAACGGCCAGTGTTGCAGTCCCATGCCCGAACTGTGCCGTCAGTGCTACCAGAAATAAGTTTGTTTGAACCAGCCGGCAGTGCAATGCCAGTGATTGCCTATTAACAAAATTTGAATATTAGCATAAACGAATCCAACTCAATGGCACTTTTAAATATTAGTAGAATGTTGCTCTTATGTAAGAGCGTGTCCTAATTAGATTTGATACTCTTCGGCAAGGTGGGTAAGATTTCTAATATACATTTTCTAATATGCGTGTTGATGGCAATAAAATAAATGCTGTCTTGCTGTCTTGCTTAATACTTGAATGACAATAAAATAAATGCAGTGTATGTAAAATGTATTAGATTCCATTTCCATATCAATTTTAAACTAAGGATCTTCTATTCTAATTTATTCTGAGCTAGGCAAACACGGTTATTTTTATGTGAAGCAGGTGCTAAGCACTGGCCTAAAAAATTACGGCTCAATTTTCCATAGTTCTTAATGTCTCTTATCATGGTTGCTTCTATAGATGCTTCTATAGAATGGATTCTTTAGATTTTAGAAACAAATATTGGGATTATAAGTTTATAACTAATACAATATAGACACCTATGCTTCGTGTTGAATTTTTTTTAATTTATTGCAACTCAGTTATGGCATCTCTGCTGTTTTTTACTTTTTGCTTATATTCAAATTTCCTAGCCCTCAAACTTATTTCAATTGCAATATTCACTTAACTTTCAAATTAAACCAAGACAAAATACACTTTCGTGTGTTCATATCAAATAATAAAAGGTGGAATCGGACATGTATATACCTCCTTGTGTTCATGAAGCTTTGCAAGTGTAGAAAACCCATCACCATAAAACCATGAATGCAAATTCTGACACAAGTCACCGTCCACACAATTGTCAGTCATCCAATATTTGCAAATACTACGTGATTTATCCACACAAGCCTTAGCAACAGTGGCCACATCTTCCACGTCTGCAGTCTTTTCAATCAATACAGCCTTTTGTTCACACTTGCTTGGCTTCTCAACGGAAGATATAGCTTCTGCCTTTTGTTCACACTTGCTTGGCTTCTCAACAGATATAGCTTCTGCTTCTGGTCTGCACTCAACAGCCTTTAGTGCACAATTTTCTGGCTTCTTGAAGGCCTTGGGTGCGCAATTTATTGCCTTCTTAGCAGAGGAACTGGCCATCTTCTCAACGGACGAATCGGGCTTTTTCGAATGCTTATATGTCGTATTGGCATTATAGTATACATTGGATGGCGAGGTTGGTAAGCTATGTGAAAATTGACAAGGATTTCTGTTGCATCTCCCAGCTAGCCAATACTTGCATGTTGGTGGTGTTGTTCGACGGAACCGTTCAGTTCTCTTTGTTGTTGTTATAATAGCCATGATACTACTAAATAAAACACAGTATTCCCATCAATAACACCCTTCATTGCTCATTAATCTCTTCCAAAACTTAAACAACAACCCAATTAGAAGAAGCTGCAGAATCCATTCCCTCATCAAAACCCAAATTCTGTTACCCCAGTTCTCCATCAACCTAACTTAACACCACTCAAGTAAAATACAATATGAACACTAAGGAAGAAAATAAAGAAATTCCAAAGAAGGTAACGTGCTAAGAAGCAAACCTGAATTAAGAGTAGAATTGAGTTTGGAAAGTGCAATAAAACTAATAAGGATTAGAATCACTGAATCAGAGTAGGAGAGATTCAGCGAAGAAGAGTGTAAGAGAGTGTTTGTATAATAGTGTAAAGGAAAATTGAATCACGTCCTTTATTTATAGGTTTCGTTAACTATCAGAAAAAGATTTCATAACATCAGAAATTAAATTAAACCGACAAAAATCAATAATCAATAAATATTAAATAGGATCATTATGAAACTCATTTATAGTTCGAAAGTGATTCTGTTACATTTTTTTTCTAACTGGTTTTTCATAGGGCTGTCAAACGGGCTAGCCCGGCCCATTTAGGCCCGGTCCGTTAAGCCCGCGGGTTAAACGGGCTGGCCCGTTTAAGCCCACTTTATTCGTGGGCCAGAATTTTTTAGCCCGGACCGTTTATGGTCAGCCCGATGGGTTAAACGGGCCAGCCCGTTTATCATTTTATTTTATTTTTTGAAAAATATTTTGACAAAAAGTACCCCTTTTAGGTCAAAAACCATTAAAAAAAATATTTTTTTAGTTGATGGGTCGGATTTTCGGGTCGAATCGGGAAAATATTGGCTAAAAATGCAACTTTTTTTAAAAAAAAATGTAAAAAAAAATTAAACGGGCCACCCGTTTAGCCCGCGGGCTAGCCCATTTAACCCGTTATTTTTTTCGGGTTAATCGGGCTCAGCCCGTTTAGCCCGAAATTTAAATGGGCTTAATTTTAGAGAAAAAGCCCGCCCATTTAAACGGGTAAACGGGCTGGCCCGATGGGTTTAGCCCATTTTGACGGCCCTAGTTTTTCAATACATAGTTACTGCGACATATACAATTAATTATATAAATTTAATAAAAATATCTTGTTTCAAATCATTCACCGTATAATTTTTTTATAATACTTTAATTTTAGCATTTTTTTTTATGTTTTTGTCATTTTTACACCGATAAAATTTAGTTTATATTAAAAAAGATTTTAAATTTAAAATAAACATTCTCTTTTTCGAATCTACATTATCCAATCCTAACAAAATTCAAGTGCACTTAATTTATTGGTGATTAAAATCCTATTCTAAAAACAATAACGGCCAATTTGATTATGAAACAACAAAGTTTTTTTTTTTTTCAATCTAATAAAAAAAATTATTTTATATATTTTCTCTATTATAGTCCTATTTAATTATTTAAATTTCATACAAGTTAACAATTATTCAATATTCCATGATACAAATATAAAAGATAAAGTATACTTTTTATTTTAGAGTAAAAGTTTTTAATAACATACGTATTACTCTTAAATTAACCACTTTTATTATTTTCAGGATTTTTTACTTAAATAAATTTTATAGAATTCAAATTTATTGGATTCCCCTGAAATGAGATCTGCAACGTGATTACCCTCTTCCTATTATTATATAAATCGTCTTAGGCTGTGTAGGATTAAATAAAACGTAAACCATTTCAGCCTGGAACGATTAATGTATGATCTGGTAAGGAAAACAAAGGGTAAATCATGCCAGGGTCCCTAGAGTTAAAAGAAAAACGTAAATTGTCCTATACTGGTAGGTTTAACATGTTGTTGGACTAAACCTCATTGGACTGCCACGATTTACACACAAAAGAGACCCTAGTCACTCTGGCACGATTTATGTATAATAGGGTACTTTTATTTATAATATTTTAATTTAAATTATTTCTATTTAAATTTTAACTTAAAAAATAAAAATATAATTTTTATAATTTTAATTATTAATTTCATTAATAAGATTAAATTAAATTAAAAAAAGGAATACTAACAAATTATAATAAAAAGAGTACTAAATTTTAATATATAAATTTAAGCTTTTTTCTTTAAAAAAATATCAAAAGGTGTTAAAAATATAATTTTAAATGATATAAATTCATATTGTTTTGAATAACATAAATTTAAGTTTTTATGAAATTTCTAGTATTCATTGTTCATATGATTTTTTTAATCATTTTTATTGATACATATTTTTTATAAAATTTTATTTGTCATTTTATAAAAATTTAAATTTATGTTATTCAAAATCACATAAATTTATATTATGCAAAATTATATTTTTTAAAACCTTTTGACATTTTTTTAAAAAAACTTAAATTTATGTATTAAAATGTAGTACTCTTTTTATTATAATTTGTTAGTATTTTTTATTTAGTTTGGTTTTTTTTAATAGAATTAATAATTAAAATTTATATGAAGTCAAATAAAAAATGACAAAAAAAATTCTATAAAAAATATGCATTAATAAAAATGATTTAAAAAAATTATATAAACAACGAATACTAAAAATTTCATAAAAACTTAAATTTATGTTACTTAAAACAACATAAATTTATATTATGCAAATAATATTTTTTAACACCTTTTGACATTTTTTTAAAGAAAAAACTAAAATTTATATATTAAAATTTAGTACTCTTTTATTATAATTTGTTAGTATTTTTTTTAATTTAATTTAATCTTCTCAATGAAATCAATAATTGAAATTATAAAAAGTATATTTTTATTTTTTAAGTTAAAATTTAAATAGATATAATTTAAATTAAAATATTATAAATAAAAGTACCTTATTATGCAACCATCACTCTGAGTGTTAACTAAGCTATTAAGAAGCCTAATATCTAACGTCTTATGCTAAACTACATACACCCTAAATCATTAAACCCACCATCGCACAACGTCTTCATTCAAAATTATTCTAAATTGCACATTAATCATATACTATATGATCCAACACATATGATCCAACATATTAACGTAGTTAGTTTTGCCAAGCAATCAACTCAACAACATTGCAAGCATAAATCGTCCCAGTCCAGTTTGTGTTACTCGCGCTAGGGTGAGTAGAGTCTCCTTTGTATGTAAATCGTGGCAGCCTAATGAGGTTTAACCCAACAACATGTTAAACTTACCAGCCTGGAACGTTACGTTATCCTTTTAACTCGAGGGACCTTGACACGATTTCCCCTTTGTTTTCCTTACCAGATTATGCATTAATCGTTCCAGGTTGAAATGATTTACGTTTTATTTAATCCTACACAGCCTATGACGATTTATATAATAATAGGAAGAGGATAATCACGTTGCAAATCTCATTTCAGAGGAATCCAATAAATTTGGGTTCTATAAAATTTATTTAAGTAAAAACCCTTATTTTTATTATTATTGATATTTTGTTTAAACGTGATACTCTTTTTTTATTCACCCAATTAGAAGAAGCTGCAGAAACCATTCCCTCATCCCATCAACCCAACTTAACACCACTTAAGTAAAATACAATATGAACACTAAGGAAGAAAAAAAAGAAATTCCAAAGAAGGTAACGTGCTAAGAAGCAAACCTGAATTAAGAGTAGAATTGAATTCGGAAAGTGCAATAAAACTGATCAGAATTAGAATCACTGAATCAGCAAAGAAGAGAGTGTAAGTGAGTGTTTGTATAATAGTGTAAAAGAAAATTGGATCACGTCCTTTATTTATAGGTTTCGTTGACGGTGGGCATTAATCAGAAAAAGATTTCATAACATCCAAAATTAAATTAAACCGACAAAAATCAATCATCAATAAATATTAAATAGTATCATTATGAAATTCATTTATAGCTCAAAACTGATTCTGTTACATATTTTGTTTTCTAACTGATTTTTCGATACACAATTACTGTAAAATTTAATTATGTAAATATAATAAAAATATCTTGGTTCAATCATTCACCGTATAATTTTCTTATAATACTTTAATTTTAGCATTTTTTTTCTTTATTTGTGTCATTTTTACATTGATAAAAATGAGTTTGTATTAAAAAAAATTTAAATCTAAACTAAACATTCTCTTTTTTAAATCTAAACTATCCAATCCTAACCATATATATGAGATATATGAGGTATAAATAATATAGTTTGAATTTGTTAGATTTCATATCCAAAACTAAATCAAAACACAAAAATTGCAACTGATAGTAGTCTAATACGCTATCATTATTATGAATTTATGATCATTCATATGATGTTTTCAGTACGGTTTAAAAGACATTTGTTCCAATCAAAATTATGTTTTATTATATCAGTTCTGCCACACATCCAAGACTTTTTAGCAGTCAAATTTAATCAAGTTGGTCCAAATCTAACAAAAATTAGTTTCATTACCCAGCGCGTGTGAACACACTCTCACTCTTTTCAACACACACGTTTCAATGCGCACTTTTTGACACGAAAAATTGTTTCAAATCCTCAATTTAACATTGAACCTGATACAACTCTCTATGCAGAGAAGAACAAAGAACCTGAGAATGTAGGCCAACATATCAAGTCTTTATTATTAGTTAGTTATAAAACATAATTAAAATTAAATTCATAGCTCAAATAATGAATTTTTGGGAGGGAATGTAGGCCAACATAAAAATAAAAAAGATTAATCTAGCTCAGTTTCTAGGGAGTTTAGGTTTGAACATAACCAATTTGTCTAGCTTAAATATAATATACAAACTCCATATCAATATGACAATATGGGAATTACAGGTTGTTTGCAACAGAATATAATATACCCAGCGGGGCGTGCAACTTTTGGAATGGCTCATGTCTCAGTGTGAACACTGAAGTGAACAAAGAGGTCACTTGCTGAAGCTGAAAGTCTTCATTTGTTTGCAGCATGGCACTCTTTCATCCTATACAAGGTCCAACAGAGGGGCATCTGAAAACTATATGCAGACCAGTAAAACCAGTTGGCAGCTGCAACAACCCTGCATGAGAAAATAAACAAAGCAAAGTACTTGTAAGACTAAAAGTGAATGAATACTTGTAAGAAGAGAAGAGATGTTGGCCCTGTAAGTAGGTTGAATATACAAAATGCTTTTGTCTATAATTCTGAACTTCTGAGGATCATTTCTTGCAATACAAAGTTTCCTCAATCCTCCTAATTACTATACTCAGACTGGCACCAATTTCCAACACTTTAATGGCAGCTCGGTGCGCAGCTCTGTGCCACTGGAGCAAATTATAAGATTGTAAAACCGACCATCATGCTTGATTAGGCATCTTCTCAAGGCAAGAACGTTAAGGCTGAAATTTCAGTATCAAGTATGAATATATACCATCAGAACAGGGGAGTCGATTGTGCACTGTGGAGATACCTCAGCTAAAGATAATGGGGGCTCCAAAAGAAGCCAGATGTTTCTGAATAGATTTTCATCATTTTCTCCCCCCTCTGCCTCACCATAAACAAGAGCTTCAGCTGCAATGCCTGCAAAAAGCACCATGCAGTACCTAAAGCACGAGTAACATACTACATTAGTAACACATGAATGCTCAGTGAAAAAGAGAAACTCTAGAAAATAGAAAATGTGCATAACGGGAAAGAATTAGCTCAAAAGGTTCTAGACAATCAAACTTTTCTGCTTAGTATCTTGTCAAAGCAGAGCCAGTTCTAGTGAAGGGAAATTTGTACTTCGACACACAGAAATTGACCAGAACTGGAATCATAAGAGTGAACATTTTAGCAACTGTGTGTACGCCTATAACATATATAACAGGTTGATAACTAAATCCAGAGTTACCAACAAAATCAACTTAACTTTCTTAAAACAGTTTGAGGACCAAAAATTCTCTTTGAACTCCAAAAATCAGTCACTATATATTTGTGTATATTTTTACATGCGTTACTTCGCCGGTTTTGTCGATGGGTATTACATGTTCACTGGTTTTGTATTTCAATAGGATTCAATGCCATGTGTCACACAATGAACCTGTAATTAAAAGATTTTATTACATGTTTACTGGTTTTATATATTGATTAGCTTCATATTCTTGTTAATAATACAATATTATGTATTTATTACCTTAATTTGTATTCCCAAATTCATTAAGCAAGCAAGAAATTGCAAAATCAGCAACAGTACGAAGTTGATATAAGCAAACATGATTATATGAAACAAGAGGCGGTGGTAATTAATCCAATTTCTCACCTTGCGGAAGCACTAGTGGTTTGTTTGGATGTTGAAAAGAAAATGAGAGGAAAGAAAATAAGAGGAAAGAAAATGGAAAGAAAAGTTAAGTTATTTGTGTGTTGTTTGGATGAATAGAAAATAGATGGAAAGAAAATAGAGAGAAAATTTTCTTTTGTTTGGATGGAAAAAAAAGTGAGAAGAAAGAAAATCATAATAGTATAAAATTACATTAATACCCTTATCATAAAATAAAGTATAAATATTTTTATTTATTCATGTTTTATTATATTTTATAAATATTATAAAATATTATAATTTTATATATTTGATTTAAATTATTTATCTAATACATATAATATTTAAATATAAATTTTTATTATAATAATATATTAAAACTAAATTTATATTAATATTTGCTAATAGTAATATAACTAAGGGTAGTATTGGAAATACAAAAATATAGCACTTTTCTTTTTGTTTTCTTGCTTGTGATGGAAAGAAAATTTTTTTAGTGGGACCATATAAAAATTTTCTTTCCTTCCTATTTTCTTTCATAACCAAACAAAAGAAAATATCATTTTCCATCCATTTTCTTTCCATCCATTTTCTTTCCACCCATTTTCTATCAAACCAAATAATGTGTAGATGCAGAAAAGAGAACCAAAAATTAATAATGATATGTTTCTTATAAAAATTGAGTTTGTGAAATTAATAATAAAAATATAAAAGGAACACATAGAAATTGGATAATGATATGTTTCTTATATATATTTATTGAGCTTAGAAATATGATCACAATGATATAATCAGTGGCGAAACTTGAAACAAAATTTGGGGGGAGGGAGTCAGATAGAGGATAATTGTCAAGATGTTTTTGATATGAACTTCATTTAAGATAAGCTCGTCTAATCTCATCTCTTTAGTTTGGGTGATATTGCCAAATTTAAAGCCGTTTTCTACGGTCTCGTTCTAAAAAATTAAGGTCAAATTCATCAGATGTAACTTTTTGAGCTTTTAAAGGTTGTATCTCACTTTTTTCGTGATTCATTAAAGTAGAAGAACTATCTACAAGTGTTAATATTGTAAAAGTTATATATTCTCCTTTTTAAATATTAGCCTTCCTCTTAAAAAATACATCAATTCTTTGATTTTTCATTATTATTTTATATAAAATTTGAATATATATCCTATCAAATATGTAAAGAAAAAGTTAGAAGGACAAATATTAAAATTTATAATATTTATTGAATTTTTTTTATCAATTTATATAAATATAATATTATTAATACTTATTGAATATTCTATTATTTTTTATCATATAAAAAATTAAATTAAATAAACAATAATATATAAAATAATATTAAATTAAATAAATAAAAAATATCTAATTTTTTATATTTGAACTTAAAGATAGAGAGAGTGTTGTTTATTGAATTTATTGGGTACTTTAAGTCATAGTAAAATATTTAAGTCAATTAAACTACTTTTTATCTTTTGAAAAAGTACTACTAATTTTTTTATAAAAAATTTGGGGGGTCATGGCCTCCCTTGTCTGAACTAAGCTCCGCCCCTAGATATAACTAATAATTCTAAATCGTGTATTGATTAAACATGCTTAATTCAACAATTAAATGAATTGAGTCATCAAAATTTGTAATTGAGACTTTGAGAGTTCAGATAGTATAGGTACTACATTGTATTTATTTTTTAAATGTGCAAACTTTTTATCTCCCAAATCAAGGATCCATTATACACATTTTTTATTTTATGACGCTTTCATCTTCTATTGAAGACCTTAATCTCATATTTTGAATTAAAGTTAATAACTTATATTCATACCATAGATAAAAGGAATCAGCATTAACAATCTCTTGTCAAGATCCATTTGTTATCACGGGAAGAATTTGAACATATAATAATGTAACATAATACTTATTTTAATAACTTGATTTTGTATTTGTGAAATTTTTGAAGATATAATTTTGAATGGACTTAGGCTTAGTTTGGTAAAATTTTTCGAAGAGATACTCGTATTTTTCAAAAGTATAAATACCTCGTTTTGTGTTTGATAAATCAAAAGCTCATGTACTTATACTTGTGACTTTTAAAAGTTAGAGATACTTTTAAAAGATAATTTTTTAAAATTTGTAACATCTAAAAATTCTTTTAATATAGTAATTATTGAATATATAAACATTAGTTTTGTATAAATTTTAGAGACAATACAATAATATAACTATCATTAATATAAAATTTTAGATCTTCAAATGTATCAAATAAACCTTTTAAATAATTAACATTCTCTTCAATTTAGCTGTAAGGGTAATATTATAGTTTACAAAGTAAGCAAACTATTAAAATAGATATTATTTGCAAAAAGTGATCATAATTTATATCAAGAGTCTAAGATCACAAATAAATACTCCGGAGTTTAAATTGTAAAAACATTAATAAATAAAATTCTAAAATTAAAATAATAGAATATATAGTATAATGGTCTAAAAATCTTATGAAATATCTTTATATTTGATTGTGCTTTTATATTATTTTTTATTTTCATAGAAAATATTAGGGGTGTTCATGGATTAGATCCGATTCGTATATCTGCGGTATTTATCCAAATCCGATCTGAAAATTGCGGATATGGATCTGATCCGCAAGGCTATCGGATCGAATCCGCACACTAGTAGGATCGGATTGTAAATTTTATGTAGGTATCCGCATATCCGCTTATCCGCAAAAATAAATAAGTAAATATTTTTTTATGTTTTATTTCAACTAATAGTTATCATATATGTCACATTATTTTATTTTTATTATTTAAAAAAATATGTTTAATATTATTTTAAAATTAAATATGTTTAAAAGAGTAAAAAAAGATTTTATTGATTTTTTAAAATAAAATAAGATTATAAAAGATATTTTTATGTTTTGCGGATATATCCGATATCCGATCCGAACTGCAAATGTACAAATTGGATCGAATTCAAGCAAAAAACTGCGGATATTAGATCCGATCTGATCCAATAATATTAGTGCGGATCGAATCAATATTTTGGCCATATCCGATCCAATTTGATCCACGTTCACCCCTAGAAAATAATAATAAAGACCCTCTTAATTTTTTATTTTACCACTCCAATCTACTACTACACTTATCTTTCAGTAATCAGTACTAAACTAAATTGCCTTTAAAAATGAAAATATGATATATATATATATATATATATATATATATATATATATATATATATATACAAAATTGAAAAAGAAAAATTTAATTTCAATTTTTGAATATGATTGGTATCATAAATAAATATCATATAAAAAATTTTATAATCACTAATATATCTATATAAAAAATAATATATTTAAAAATATAAAAGTAATTAAATTCTTTTTTTGCTATACTTTTATTTCTAATCAAAACAGGCAACAAAAGTTCATAAATCCAAATTGAAGGTTAGCAATAGAAGAATAATAAAATTTAAATTCGTATTTAAAACATTACATCATACTCAAAAAATAAATCATCTCCTACAATTCAATACTCTATACAACTTAAATAAATTATTTATTGGATGGTCCTTTCATACTAAAAGCAAAATTTCTTGGTACTTAGCATCATACAATCATTTTTATATTATAATTCCTCTTTTAGTACTTAATTCCCACCCACATCATATGTTAAAAGATTAGTATATCACATACACATTATCTTAACATACTTCCTAAATGAAATCTATTTGATTTATTGTTACAAAAATAAAAAATAAAATCTTCGTAAAAAGTAAAAGACAATAAATCATAAAAAATAAAATTATTTCAAGATATAAAATTTGGATTTGATTGTGAAATAAAAGAACTACTCATCCAATACTATGTTCATCACCACCGCACAATATGAAAAAAATAAAAAAATTATTGTCTATCTAAACAATTATTAAAAACTAAGTACACTTATTGATTGTAAAAAGTTGTAACTATTATAAGGATTTAAAGTGAAAGATATATGTGTAAAAATTGAAATTATTTTAAGTAGTTTTAGAAAGATATAAGTTGAAATTTGAATATATTTGACTATATAATGTAATTTTTATTTTGCTTTCTGTAATAGGATACCATTCTATTAAATCAATTATTTCGCATATTAATTTTCAATAAGAAATATAATGATTTTCTTAAATGAAAAACCTAGCAACACAATATATGTCTTTGTTTGAAAAAAGATCTTCTAATCCAAAATAATACATAACTATTAAAAAAATGGCATACTAAATATTATCTACTTACAATTGGTGATGATAATAATGGGCTATAGAAAAAGTTCACTTCCACTCTTCTTTTTTTTCTCAAAATTCCATCTAGTAATAAGCGATATTGTATTATTAATTTTTTCAATCCACTAACTTTGTGCTTGTATTCGGCTTGAATACAGAACAAATATAATAATAAGAAAAAAGTATTATTTTTATTTTTAACATTTGGAATAAATCTTTTTTTCTGTTCTAATATTAATTAGCAATCTATCACTTGAATTATAGTCATCCAATAATTATTTTCAAATGAAAAAGGTAAAATCTTTCTTCTGCTTTTGTAATTGAAGAAATGAAAATAAAAATTATCAAATGAATTATTAGAATTAAGAATTCTATAATACTTATGGAAGCTATTTCTGTTAGGGTTTAAATAAAGGAACCATTTAGTTACAAACTCTTTTAACGTTTGCCTTCAAATTGTGAATTAATTAGGATAAAGAACGTCACTTTTATTAATATAAGAATGTTGAACCTTTTACAAATAACAGTTTAGATTCTTCTCTTTTAAACTCAATTTCACCTCACTTATCTTATGTAGCATAGAGTAAGATATAAAATTTCTTTCATGCATCAAACAAACATTATATAACAACATAGCTTATCATGTTCATCCACTTTAATACTAAAAAAAAATAAAAATAAAACACTAAGCAAAAAGAAAGAAAAGAAAAATACTAAGCTATTGTGAGAAGAACTAATAAAAATTTTGGATGCAATTAATTTAATTACTCTCACAAAGTCTTGGGTTACTCTATTGAGGGCGAAGTATCTGAGGAATGAGAGAGTTTTAGATGGCCCTGTCCCTTGCAACCCTTCTCATGTTTGGAAGAGTATCTCAAAGGCTTTTGGTGCTCTTAAGGATGCCTTCTTTTGGTGCGTTAGGTCACTTGATCAATCTTTTTTGTTTGACAATTGGAGTATTGAGGGCCTAATTGCTCAAGATATCCCTTTTGTACATATATTTGACTCTGATTTAACTATTAGAGACATTTGAAAAGATGGTTAATGGAATCTCCATGATGTTTTCTCTAACATTCCAGAAGATGTCAAACAACGTTTGAATGCTTATAATCCAGATTTGAATGCTGGAGAGAGTTCGGGTTGGTCGTGGAGTGTGGCATCTTTTAGACTCTACTCAGCTAGGAGTGGGTACAGTTGGCTAGCCAAAAGAAAGTTTGACTGGAATGAGCATGATAATTGGTTGTGGGTATAGCGACTGCATATTCCTAAGAAGTACAAGTTCTTGATTTGGCTCAGCCTTCATAATGTTATTCCTACGGTAGAGTTTCGTTTGGATCGTGGCATAGCTTTATCTAACACCTGTCATCGGTGTCAGAATAGTTCTGAATCTATTCTTCATTGTCTTCGGGAGTGCCCTAGTGCCAAGGAGATCTGGAACCTTTTAGACCTGTATTCAGATAACTCAGATTTACGTGATTGGCTCAACAGAGGTGCAAGAAGTGGAGATGTTTTTTTTTTCTTTTCGACCATCTAGTGGATTTGGAGAAGCAAGAATCATGACTTATTTAATATAGATGACTCTTGAAGTGCTAGTAAAGTGGTGAGTTTGATTTGTAGTTCAGTAAGGGGTTCCACACTATTTTTGCTATACATCAATCTTTGTCTCCTCCTTCGCTTTGTTTACATTGGGTTCCACCTCCAGTTCATTCTGTTAAATTGAATTGTGATGCTAGTTGTTTTGCTCCTTTTGGCTATGCTGATTTTGGTTGTATCATTCGCAATTCTGATGGATGTTCGTTGAAAGGTTGCACTGGGAAAGTCGAAGTGTGCAGTGTTCTTTTTGCTGAATTGTATGCAATTTGGAGAGGTTTACTTCTTGCTTGGGATAGTGGATTTCGTGAGGTTATTTTTGAAACAGACTGTTTAAAAGCTCATTTCTTGGTAAATCAAAGAATGCTTGGTAAGGATATTCCGGAATGGGATTTGGCAAAATATATATAGGAGGTTATGAATTGGAATTGGAGAGTCTCTATTCTTTTAATTCAGAGGAATATAATGCAAATAGTGTTGCAGATTGTATGGCTAAAGCAGTTGTTTGTGGCACGGACATTCACTCGAATTGGAGTCAGCCATGTAGTGAGTTTCAACATCTAATAGATTTAGATATGAATCTAGTCAATTATTTTGGTTTTGTCTCTATTTTTTTCTTTTTTTTTTTCTGTTTAGTCACAAAAAAAAAAATACACAAAACTATCCCTTACTGTGATCCCGCGGACCGCTGGTGCACCGTGGAGGCATGCGGGTTACATTGACCCGGTCGGGACAATAGGACCGGTTCAATCCAAGTTTGAATGGTTCAATGCGGGTCAAACCAATTCTTCACGGGTCAATAGCAAAAATAGTCAGACACTTAACCCAGACCGATTAAGAATCCGGTTCACTAGTTTTTTGGTCGAACCGATCGATCCGGTCCAAGTTTGATAACTATACAATTAAGCCCAAAGCATCAACAAAGCACATCATAATATTCCAGCAGCACAACACAACTACGTGACGGTGACCAGACGACGGCGACCAGATGACAACCACACGAGGATCACAACGAGCAGAGGGGTTGGAAACTCGAAGCACGAGCACCAGACGAGGACGAAAGCTCCTGAGCGTGACGGACGCCGAGCTGACCTCGAGGAAGAAGCTGCGATCGGTGAGAGCAAACAAGAGTCGGAGGTGGCAGTGTCCCACTCCTTGCAGCGAACAAGAGTGAATTTTCAATTCTGAAGGAAAGAAAGAAGGAGAAATGGAATGACATAAAACGGTGTCGTTTGATGTAAACTGGCGGGTTCCAGTTCGGTCCAACCAATCAGTTTTCAGCCGCTTCAGTAGTTCTCACACGGTTTTTGAAATGGTGGTTTTTTTAATAGACCAAATTGCAAAAGCTTTCAGTTCTTGGTCGAACCAATTTGACTGACCGATATGATCCGATTTTCAGAACCATGGTAATGAACTGCTGTCAACAAAGGAGTCTACTCAAATATAAAGGGCGTTTGGCAAAGCTTGCTTCTCATTTAGGCTTCGATAAATAGTTCGTAAAATTACATTTATGTCCTCTCAAATTATGCCATATTACACACTTATAACCTAACCTTTTCATGAGACTTAAAATTATAATTGGCATTTAACTAGATCTTGGAGTATTTTATTTATCCCCATTTGATTTGATAAATTATTTTTCATCACATTCATGACACCTATATTATTAGGAAAGTGAGTTTATGGCTTAAAAAATTATATTGTGACCTAACATAACCCCTTCGTTGAGTCATGTATGTTTTTTAAATTATCCAAAACTCGAAAAATTTAGAATGAACACAAAGATCTAAGTTGCACCCATTTTTATAGCTTTTAAACACATCCCGGATACTGTGCCTGGTATTTGGTTATGAGCATATCTCAGGTACACAATACTCAATTTGCGCATTTTTTTACTTATCCGATTGCAACTGAGATGTACCTTAACGTAATTTTAGACACTGTACCGGAAAAATGACATATTGTGCACATGGGTCAATACTCTGTAGATTACACAATTTTATAAATATTATATTTAAATTATTTGAATAAAAAAAATCTCCAATGATGAACATACACTTTTTCCCTATCACTTGTCTGTGCAACTAACAAATTCATAAAAGTGGTAGGAATTTCATCATGATTGGTGAGAAATCCTGAGCCATGTTATGTTGTCTGGGAAGTGGGAGAAAAAAATAAATTAAAAATTGAAGAGAATCATATCCACAAGTTCCACCAGTGAAGTCAATGGTGTTTTATTCCTAGTCTTTAGTCGTCTTCTTCTCTAGTTCTCTTATCTATAACATTACTCTAGTCTCAAACATCCTAGTACAAATCAGAATCAATATTCATCATTACAATGATGTCTAAAGACATTACTAGTTTTGATCCAAAACAAGCATCAGTGCCCATATCATACCCACTCAAGACATTGAAGGAGCTTGAGTCTCGCTCCTACTTAGACTCCTTTCCCTATCCTTTCAACAAAGCCTCTGTTCCCCTTATTCAAACTCCAACTTCTTCTTCTAACGTGGCAAAATTCTAGTGTGCCATGACATGGCTGGTGGGTATTTGGATGATAAGTATGTCCAAGGAGGGACCAATTCTGATGCCTACTCCTTGTGGCATTGGTATCTAATTGATTCCTTTGTCTACTTTTCTCATAATCTTGTCACTCTTCCTCCTGTTACTTATACTAACACTGTTCATCGCCACGCTGTTAAGGTATGCATACAAATTTTTATTTTTATATGGTTATTTAGGTGCATCTATCTGACGGTTTAAATTTTAAGATAAATAATTTTATAATATAATATTAGAATTTTTTATAATTAAAAAATTTAGAGTTCGATTTTTATTATTTTTAAGTACTATTTACATGTCCGTAAGTAACCATTTAAAAAAAAGATTTTCTAAAATAAAATAATTATAAAGTCATAAAATAAGAGGATTTAATTTTTATTAAATTTATAATAATTTATTATTTTAATTTAAAGGTAATTAGACTTTTTTTTTTACTAACTTTCTATTTTAGAAGGACTTGATCCGATCATTTAAATTTTTGAGATGAGTGGTTTCAAGAAGCTAATTAATTTTTATTATATATTTGACTCATTTGCTTAAACAAATTTCATTGTTTAGTTAATTAGTACTACTCAATTTGTTTACTTATGAGTTATGACATAATATTAGTGGCCACATTGCCCACATAACAATTAGCTTATAAGGTAAATTGGTTTTAGAATTTAGCTTGATTGATCAGAGATTAAGGGCTTGTTTGGATGAGTTTTTAAAAAAAGATTTTTTTTGAGTTATCTTTTTTTAAAAGATCTTATAGAGAAGTAAAAGTAATTTTATGTTTGGATATCTCATGTAAAAAGGTCTTTTTATCTATCAATTATGTTTGGGTATAACAATATAAAAGTACTTTTTTGTTTATTTATTACATGAAAAACATCTTTTTTTTAAAGAAAAAAGATCTTTTAAAAAAAGATGTAAATTACAGCTTCTCAAAAAAAATCTTTTTTTGATTTTACTAGTGCTTTTACTTTTATTACTAGAAATTTGCCAAATACGTTAAAAAATAAAAAAAAAATCTTTTTTCATTAAAAAAAGATTTTTTTTTAACAAAATAATGACGTCCAAACATGCACTAAATAGTGTAGTGTACGTGTGAATTCTTCAGAGACTTATAAGTTGGGCTTTGATGATTTTGATTATAACTAAAAATGCGTTGTAGGTTTTGGGAACTTTCCTTACCGAAGAGGAAGGAGGAAGGGATGTTTGTAATGAAATGCTTTCAACGAGTTAAACTTCAAAATGGTTTCTGAAATTGGCGTCGTGCACTAAAATCGTTCCTGAAATTTCAATTACACTAATTACGTCCCTGAAATTGAAAAAAGTGCATCATATTAGTCCTTGACCTATTTTCCATTAACGACGTGATGACATGGCATGATGACGTGGATTGTAAGTGACACATATCACTTTATGATTTGGCCACGTATAATGGTATGATGATGTGGTGACCAATGACACGTGGCATGCTGACATGGATAATTGTGCCATGTCACAATGTTATTTAGCCACGTGTTCGTTTGTGCCACGTGTCGCAACAGTATTCGTCCACGTGTCATCCATTATGTCATCGTTGCACCAAATTAGTCCTTCAATTTTCATTAAGTGACTCATTTTAGTCTTTGAAATTGAATGTCGTGCACCAAACTAGTCTCTTCACCAGTTTTTTCTCATTTTTTTTCTATAAATTCAAAATTCTCAATATTTTTTAATGCATTAATTTCAATTCTATTTTTTCACATGTTCTTCAAATAAAAGTGTTTTTATAAAATATTTTTTCTCTTGCGAATACCCTAACCGCCGACTTAGAGTTGACGTGAAGACTTTTCGAGCACCCTCACTACCATCTCCGACCTTTTTCAGCACTTTTATAAAATATTTTTTTTCTTGCGAATACCCCTAATAACCTCCGTCTTGGAGTTGACGTGAAGGCATTTCAAGCTTCCCTCATTACCATCTCCGACCTCTTTCGTCTAGACTGCAGAGGTCAAAGATGGTAGTGAGGGTGCTTGAAGGGCCTTCAATCTAACTCATTTACACATAACGAAAACGTGTATTTTATAAGAAAAAAAATGTTTATTTTAATTATTAATTTATTGTTAAAAACGCATATTTTTTTATTAAAAAAAATGTGTCTAATCAATTATATAATTATTTTTTTATAATAACATACTTATATATTACAAAATTTAACAATGTTAAATTATTAAAAAAAATTATATAATTAAAACTAAAAAGTAAAATCTTAAAAATTTTTATGAAAGCACTTATATTTAAACGATATATGAAAAAATAGAATTGAAATTAGTGTATCCAAGATATTAAAATTTTAAATTTAAAAAAAAGGAGAAAAAATTGGTGAAGGGATTAGTTTGGTACACGACATTCAATTTTAGGGACTAAAACGAGTCACTTAATGCAAAGTGATAGACTAATTTGGTGCATATACAACGATGACATAATGGATGACACATAGACGAATACTGTTGCAACACGTGGCACAAACGGACACGTGGTCAAATAACATTGTGACACGTGGCACAACCATTCACGTCAGCATGTCACGTGTCACTGGTCGCCACATCATCATACCATTACACGTGGCCAAATCATGAAGTGACATGTGTCACTTACAGTCCACGTCATTATACCATGTCATCACGTCGTTAATAAAAAATAGGTCAGGGACTAATATAGTGCATTTTTTTAATCTCAGGATACAATTGGTGCAATTGAAATCTCAGGAACGATTTTAGTGCATGACGCCAATCTCAGAGATGATTTTGAGTTTAACTCTACTTTCAACAAAGGAGTCTGCTCAAATCTATGCAGAGCGTTTGACAGAGCTTGCTGCTCATTTAGGCTTCGATGGATGGCTGGTAAAATTACATTTTTGTCCTCTCAAATTATGCCATATTATATACCTATGACTTAACTTTTTCAAGATATACTTGGCATTTAACCTTTTCAGTTTGGAGTAATTTATCCCTATCTAATTTGATAAGTTATTTTTCTTCTCATTCATGATACCTATTTTATTAGGAAAATGAGTTTAGGGCTTAAAAAACACTATATTGTGATGTTGTGTCAACATTTTTTTTAGGCTAATTTGTCAATGTGATACATTTTTTTTGAAGTACATTGTGATATTATTATTTTTAAATTATTTATTCATGTATCATTCTATTAATTATTTTATTTATTTTATGAATTATATACTAATTTTTATATTAAATTATTCATTTATTTACAAATAATTTAAAAATGATAGTATTTTCGTAATAAATACACAGAGTCCTTCATCATGCATATTTTTGCTAGGAAACTGAAACATAATTGTTTTTTGAAAACCTTTGACTGGAGTATAACATTTTTTGGTAATCGATTCAATAATTTATATAGTAGTATTCAAATTATTGCAGCTAAATATGGAGGTAGACTTGGACAGTGTTCAGATTCCTAATCTGAAAGAGTTTGTCAACCATTTAACATTAACCATGCATTCTTCGGAGCCTGGATCACTAGTAATTTGGTGAGTATTAATTTTAAGGTGAAAAGATCACCATTTCTATTTATTTTCTTTACATTGATTAATGATGCTGCCTAAAATTGATGCTCATACTTTAGTTTTCATATTCATGTAGGTACGACAGCTGATGGTAGCTTAAATTATCAGAATCAACTAAAGGGTTTTTTACTTAAATAAATTGTATGGGAAGCAAAATTACTTGATTCTCCTGAAACGGATTTTGCAACGTGATTACTCTCTTGGTATTATTATATAAATCGTCCTAGGCTGCATAGGGTTATATAAAACGTGAATCATCTCAGCCTAGGACGATTAATGCATGATCCGGTATGGGAAACAAAGAGTAAATCGTGGCAGGTCTCTAGGGTTAGAAGGAAAGTGTAAATCGTCCCATGCTGGTAGGTTTAACATGTTGCTGGGTTAAACCTCATTGGGCTGCCACGATTTACACATAAAGGAGACCCCTCTCACCCTGGCGCGATTAATGCTTGTTTCAGCAACACTCACTAAGTTGAAACGATTTATGCTCAAGTTAGTAACCCAAAGGTGGTAAGGACGATTTACGTAGGCATAAACTTTATAAATAAACGAGTTTAAAACAGATGAACCACACTTGACATTTGTTGAGCGGTTTTACCGGTCAGTCAGATCGTCGGATCAGACCGGCTCAGGATCTGGTTGTCCGATTATCCGTCGAACCCGTCGGTCCGGTCCGGTTCTACTAACAATGGTAAGAACAATAAATTTTTGGGACTTCTGCCATCAGAACCATCGCTCTATCATGAGCGAATTCCCTAATTTATTAAGAACCCTGATTTCTAACGTCTTATACTAAACTAAAAACAAACTAAATCACTAAACATGGTATCGCACAACGTCTTAATCAAAAATTATTTTAAGATGCATATTCAGCCTATACAATCATCCGACATACTATATGATCCAACATATTAACGTACTTAATATTCCCATGGCATCAACTCAACAATATTACAAAATTCGAAAACTTACCTCTTGATTAATAAATCCGGCAACATGCGCAATGCCGTTCAGGCGGTACATATCTCCTTGGTTGGCGGCCATTATCACCGCCGGACGGATTACTTCCTCCACCAGCCGGCCACCGGCGGCTCGCTCCCACCACCACCGGAGCCACTCAGACGCCTCTGCCCACTACCAGTTGCACCTCCGCCGTGGGCTGGGATCCACCCCAACCACTTCTCCCCCAAAGCTTCCTCTCCGATCAAAATGGTGGCTCCCAAACCTCCTCTCACCTTTACGCCGCAGCAACTTCACCTTGCACTACTAACACAACTCGTGCCAACCTCCTTAGGGTTACTAACTTGGCATAAATCGTCCCAGCCCAGTTTGGGTTATGAACTAATACGTAAATCGCGCCAGGTTGGAGAGGGTCTCAATAAGTCGCAAATCGTGGCAGCCCAATGAGTTTTAGCCCATGAACACGTGAAATCTACTAGTCTGGGACGATTTACACTTTTTTTCTAACCCTAGAGACCCTGGCACAATTTACGCTTACTTTGCCTTACCAGATCATGCATCAATCGTTCTAAGCTGAGATGATTTACGTTTTATATAACCCTATGCAGCCTAGGACGATTTATATAATAATACTAAGAGGGTAATCACATTGCAGAATCTGTTTCAGGGGAATCAAATAATTTTGCTTCCCATACAATTTATTTAAGTGAAAAACCCTAAACTAAATAAATACAATAAGCCTTTCTTTGATATATGTGTGGAATATTTGCCAATTATTCCTGGGAGGTAATGCTTATGCTCATACAATACATTATGATGTTTAAGTTGTTTTTTGGTATTTGCTCCCGTATGACGATAAATTTATACATACCGATATAATAAAAATATGGACAAATTAGAACACGCCATGTGGATTATATTTTTCACGTCAATAATTAATTTTTTTTAAATACATATCATATCAATACTTTACTAAATCACCTTTATACTTTAATAAAAAAAATAAATAAATTTTATTTAATTTTAATAAAAAGACTCAAATATTCTTTTCTTTTATATGGGACAAAAACAACCCTAATCCTTTTAATTTAATCAAAATTCAATAACTTTAGTTTTATAATTTTATATCTGAATCAATTTAAAAGTCAAAACCAAAATACATTTCATTATTCATATACACTACAAAATTACTTTATTTCTAATGAACCTTAATCCAATTTCTCCTACCCCATTCATACCCAAAAAGAAAACATATCTAAAAAATTGTTATCCATGTAAACTTTTAAGTAATGTTTGTTTTTAGAGATTGGGAAATTGAAACTCAGTATTTTGTTAGTTGGCCAAAGATGATAACTAAATTTTCAATCCCAAGACATAAAATTTCAGGACACGAGACAAAAATTTTTGAAGACGGAGATTGAAACTTTGATAACATTTCTTCTCAAAAACACTTTTATTTAACTTTTCAAATTCCAAATCTACCCGTCAATTTTCATATTTATCTTACACAGAACATAATATTGAGACATAACACTGTTCAATACATTTTCCACCAACGTAATACAGAGACTTAATTTAGTCTTTGTCTCTCAGCCTTTGTCTTCCAGTCTTATTCTCTCAATTTTAGTCCCCCTGCCAAACACAGCCTTCTCTCAATTTTAGTCCCCCTGCCAAACACAGCCTTATCGCTCTTGTCTTCATTCATGTTGTATTCACCAAGTTGTTGGATGTCGTCTTCAGGAACCAGAGCTATTTAATTTATTTTGAGTTTATTCTTTTAATTTTTGTTTCGTTTAACCTTCTAATGTCTTATGTTGCTGTGTATACTCGATCTCGGGATATCTTCTAAATTAGTTCCTGCGTATGCAAATCACCTATGGAATTGTAGGTAACAAAGTGGATGTTAAGCAAAGGTCAAGGTAGGACTATGGGAAGCTATTTCACATTATTGAATGCATTAGCAGAAGATGATCGAATCGATGAAGCTGAAGAGCTTTGCCTCGTAAATTCTTTGATAAAATGATATCTATCTACTACAAGAGAGGCATGTATGACAAGATGTTTGAGGTATTATTCTTATTTGTGATTTTATGTCTATATAAATAATTTGCACCTTTATAATCTGCTTACTAGTAATGAAATTCCTAAATTCTAGGATATTACTTGTTCAACCGGTGAAAATCAGTGAAATGTATTGAGGAGAAAATTTATCACAGACAAAAGAGAAATGATAATTACAAGAATAGAAGATAAATAAAATTCAAGAGTTAGAGGAAGTTGATGAATAATTCAACCAGGACGCCAATGCAAGAACCATGGAATCTAAACAAATATCAGATGATTCATTTGAGACTAAGAAACCAGTTTTGGATGTATAATAGTTGGGGAAAGATGATTTTGTTTAGAACATTTCTTTTAAGAGTTTAATACGATATTAAAGCAAAAATAATACAATAATTAACTGAAAACGTTAAATAAATAAATATAGAATAGGCTGGTCAAGCATACATAAAATTATCTTAGATTTCAACAAAACAGAGATCCACACCCCTACCAGAGAACTATTTTATGCTCTACTGTCTCCACTTTCCTCCTCTTCCACTCCTCCCTCTGC
The DNA here is from genome assembly GCF_003086295.3 of Arachis hypogaea. Taxonomy (NCBI): domain Eukaryota; kingdom Viridiplantae; phylum Streptophyta; class Magnoliopsida; order Fabales; family Fabaceae; genus Arachis; species Arachis hypogaea. Next base: position 10,809,487 of record NC_092047.1, read on the forward strand.
CACCTTTTTTCCCATGAGGACGCCTTCCTCCACCCCTGCCGTCTAATGCCTTGTTCTGATCAGATTTTATTTGCATCTCTTCTGGCAATGGAAGAATATGATCAACACACTTCCGAAAGCTGAAATCTTCACTAGTGTTGTCCTCCCTGATGAGGAAGAAGCACCTGCTCTTGTAGATCGGATGATTGCGGACTTGGAAGGCAGAGATCCCTACACCAATCTTCTTGTGGGACTCAACATGCCCTTTCTTAAGCAACTCCAACAGCACAAGATGTTCATACTGATACATAAAAGAAAGTCATTAATGATTCAGTAACATGTACACCTTCAGAACTCAGAATCTGGATACATTTCAAACACCAATTTAAACATTCAATAATTCAATAACTTCATGCAAATATGCAGTGAAACTCTGTTGCCAAAACTACCGCACTGAATATCAAATCAAGAATGCATGCATTGAAACAACTGGTTCTTCTAATGCATAGGTAAGGCTGCTCGGCCCTCCTAAATCTTTAATGTCTTAATAGAAAGATTCGAAAATCCAAGTGAAAATGAAAGAGTTCAGGAATGTCCACAAAGTATAAACATAAATTGGATATAATATAGGTAATCAATCAGTGAATGAAGGTATATAAAACACTTTGAAAGAAAGTTAACAGGCCTAGACAGAACCAAATTTGGGCCAAGTTCTTTCAATGCTCAGAGTGACATGTATAATATTTTTTAACCTCTGGACCCTTCCTTGAGAAAACTATAATCTGCAACAACCTGCGAAACTTTACCTAAGTTTTGCTCCAAATATTAGCAGAACTCAATCGATATCATTCACAGATTCAACTAATCATAAATAAAATGAATCGCGATATTCCATTTTGTTTTGGGTATACCTTGTTGATGTTGAGATGGTGAGGCCAAAGATGAAGGAAGTTGTAGAAGTAATTGAACATGTCAGAGGAAGACTGGAAGCTCTTGGGCCCCAACTTCACGGCTTCTTCTGATCCTTTGGGTTCGTCAATCTTCTCCAAGCGTTGTTCCTCTACGGACTTCTCCTCAGTCTCCACCTTCTGCTTCTTCGGAGCGACAACGTCGTCCTCCTTCGCTGCTTCTTCTTGTTGGGCATCCTCTCTGAGTCGCTTCTGGTTCGGGTCGGCGACGTTGTCGTCCTTCTCGAGCTCCATGTCGACAGCTGCGGCGCTGGGATCGACGGGTTCCGGTGAGGTGCCTTCTGCCATTTGCGTTACGGTTTTGAGAGAAAATTAAAACCCTAAATCGATTCAAAATTGTGACAGTGAGGACTCAAATGTGGTAACTGCAAGAGAGAGTGGGAAGCACCACTCCCATTTTATATTAGGCTCCGTCATGACTTGGTACTCCCTAGTCAGAACTTCAGAAGAGATGTAAAAAATAATATTAGTTAATTAAAAATTAAAAATTATTTCTCTAATATTGGTCAATTTCTTCATGGTATATTTTGATCTAACTTCTAACCGCCTTGTTTGATAGTTTAAAGTTAGGCCTTATTGTTTAAAATTTAAGATAAAAAATAATTTAAAAATTAATTAATTTTAATTAAAAAATTACGATTCTTATACTAATTATTTTAAATATCTGTATAACAGACAATTAATAGTGGATTTTCTTTTTATTATTTTAGCAGTAAAGTGTTCGTGGGGCGGTTTGAATTAGATTTTTTTTTTTTAAATTCCATCTGATTTATCCAATTTCAAACGGTTTGGATTGGATTGGATTTGCGGTTTTGTAAATTAAAAAAATTAAATACATATAACAACTCTCATTATCAAATTTTAAATAATCAACAATGATATAATAAGTGTCAACAATATCTTAAAAAGCTAACGATAACATAACAATAAAAATAAAATTATAGATTAGTTAAAATAAATAAATAAATCATATTTTGAATATAAAAGATTTATTAAATAATAATAATACATGGATAATATAAAAATATATAACAAATTGAACATGTTATAAGTATAATTATAAATATAATAATAAAATAATAATATTATAGCATATTATGCAGTTTGGATTGGATTGGATTGATTATGAAAAGTAGATCCGAAATCCGATCCGATCCAGTGGTTTGCAAAAAATAAAATCCAATCAAATTCGAATTAGTGCAGTTTTAATCGGTTTTCGGATTGGATTGGATTGGATAAGCGATTTAATTTGGATTGAATTTGAATACCTCTAATATATAGTAATAGTAGTGTTAGAAAATTTTTAATAAGATAAAATACATTTAACAATATTTTATCTTATTTTTAAAATTAAATTTTAATTTATTAGATAACTTGAATTTTGTTTTCTTATGTTATTTAAAATTAATTTAATATTATCTATTTGTATTAGATATAGATAAATATCATTCAAATATTATTTTAAAATGCTAAAAGATAGATTTATTTTGAACTGCTTATTAATTTAATATTTGAATTCCTTTCAGAATCCCCTATATATACAAGTATCATAGTCTTTGCATTCTTTCTCCGTTGTGATCTCAACTCAACTACAAACTTAACACTAGTCCTTTCCTTTCACTTCTCTTAGTCATATTTCTCCCTCATCACCAGTGATTCCTTTTTTGTTCTCCCTTGTTAGCAATTCAAAGGGTTCTGTTCCATTCCATTCAGCGATCGAATATAACAATGGCCGGTGGACTCATTGGAAAGGGCTCTGCCAATGGGAAGCAATATCCGGGAAAACTGACTTTCCGGGTTTTTGTGACGTGCATGGTTGCTGCATTTGGAGGACTAATTTTTGGATATGATCTTGGCATCTCGGGTGGAGTTACATCGATGGATCCTTTTCTGAAGAAATTTTTCCCAGACGTGTATGCAAAGGAGATGAACATGAAGCCATCTGACAATCAGTATTGCAGGTTTGACAGCCAGGTTTTGACACTCTTTACATCCTCCCTGTATTTGGCTGCTCTCGTGGCATCACTCTGTGCGTCTTCCATCACTCGAATCTTTGGAAGGCGTCTTACCATGTTGTCCGGCGGTATTCTGTTTCTCGCTGGTGCTGGTTTCAATGCCTTTGCTCAGAAAGTGTGGATGCTCATTGTTGGTCGCATGTTGCTTGGCTTCGGAATTGGATGTGCCAATCAGTCTGTTCCAATCTATGTGTCGGAGGTTGCTCCTTACAAATACAGAGGAGCCCTTAACATGATGTTCCAATTGGCCATCACCATTGGAATCTTTGTCGCCAACGTCCTCAACTATTTCTTTGCCAAGATGAAGAACGGTGAAGGCTGGCGCTACAGCTTGGGTTTCGCGGCTGTCCCCGCCGTCATGATCATCATCGGCGCAATCTTTCTCCCCGACTCGCCGAGCTCCTTGATCGAGCGTGGCAAAGATGAGAAAGCCAAGCAAGAGCTGATCAAGATTAGAGGAACCAGTGACGTGGACGAAGAGTTCAAGGACCTTGTTGAGGCGAGTGAATCGTCGATGGCAGTGAAACACCCATGGGCCACTCTCTTGAAGAGGCATTATAGGCCTCAGCTCGTGATGGCCATAGCCATTCCTTTCTTCCAGCAGCTCACCGGCATGAATGTGATTACTTTTTATGCTCCGGTTTTGTTCAGAACCATTGGTTTTGGCAGCAATGCTTCTCTTATGTCTTCCATGATCACCGGTGGCTTTAATGCGCTTGCTACCTTTGTTTCAATCTTCACCGTTGATAAAGTTGGAAGGCGCAAGCTCTTTCTTGAAGGCGGTGCTCAGATGTTTATCTGTCAGATTGTGATAACCGCCGCGATAGCAAGTAAATTTGGAGTGGATGGAAACCCAGGAATGTTGCCAATATGGTATGCGTTCTTTGTGGTGGGATTTATATGCATCTATGTGATGGGATTTGCATGGTCATGGGGTCCTCTTGGATGGTTGGTTCCTAGCGAGATATTTCCCCTTGAAGTAAGATCTGCAGCTCAGAGTATCAATGTGTCCGTTAATATGATTTTCACTTTTGCAATTGCTCAAGTATTCACCTCCATGCTCTGCCACATGAAATTTGGCCTCTTTATCTTCTTTGCTTGCTTTGTTTTGGTTATGAGCGGTTTTATCTATAAGTTTCTTCCAGAGACCAAAGGAGTTCCTATTGAAGAGATGTCTGTTGTATGGCAAAATCATTCTTATTGGAAGAAATTTGTCAAATCTGCAAGTGAAGAAGCTAATACTAAGGTGGATAACTCATGTTAATTAGATCCTCTAAGACAGTTTCAATTTTAGCTTAAGTTTGTCTATAGTTAGTTATCTAAACTTTTTTTTTTAATTAAATAGTAAATATAGTGACTTAGACTTTACATTTTTTAAGATTTCTTTTCTATTTTAATAAATAATTCACTTGTTATTAAGTTTTGGACAAATTTACATAAATAAAATGAGTAGACTCAAATTTACTTTATTATAACAATTGAAAATGCTTTACATATCTATGTATAATTCACTACATCCTATCGGATTATAAATGCGAATAATCATACATAATTCGCTGTATTTCTTCGTCGGATTATGAACAAACTAAATACTGGAATTCGCTATTGGCTATTTACGAGCATATGAGGTCAATACATAGAATGACAAATTCAGTGTCAAGAAAAAATAGCAAAAAAAGAAAAATATAAAAATGACAAATTTTTATGATTATTTTGTTTTTATTTTTTGTTAAATTTTTGGTGATATTGTACAATTTTATTATTATTATTATTATTATTATTATTATTATTATTATTATTATTATTAGTGATTCAATTAGATAGAACAAATTAAACAAAAAAAACTAACCATAAATAATAAATAATAATAATAGTGAATGAACCAGTGCGATGCACGGAAATAAATAATTTAGGCTTAATGATACAATAATTTATGATTACTTTCCATTTAAAGAAAGAATGATTCATCATAATAATATATGAATGCTCCTTTCTTAAACCAAATTTGCATTCATGAAGATACTTAGTCAAAATCTTAACAGAACTTTTTAAACAATATGTCATGTGTCACCAAAAAATCTTACAGGTTTGGGTGCTGTAAAACGAAAACTCACCAATATGCCTTTTATTCCTTACTGAATGTACTATTTCTATACTTGGTAGGAAGAAAAAATAGAATTTACACTAAAAAAGTCGAAATTGATAAGTGCTACATAACACTGACTCATTGTGCCTTTCCACCCTGAAGATGCACACATCATTTTCATTACCATGTTGCCTCATGCATATGGAAGGAAAAAAAAGTGCATGACCCTTGATGACATTAACAATTCATAAATAAATACATATATGTGAAATCAGTACATTTAGTTAATAACTTTTATTCAAATATCAAAACATATACATATAATCTGGTCAGACAAATTCGCGAATCCTCTATATGGTAATTAATTAGGGAAATTAGACCTTGTTAGTGACAAATGATGAACAACTGAGAGTCGTGAGTAAAATAATACTATAGCTAAAAAAGATACACAATGGTTAAATATTGGAGTAAGATTAGAGAAAATGTGAAAAAGATCATAATTCTGCAAGTTACATAGGGAAGGATTATATAGATTATAATTTGATTTCACTTTTAGTAATTAAGCATGCTTGTTGTTGCTGCTAGTTGGGGTAGTAGCAATGTTATTGTTATCTCACTTTGAAGAATCAGAAGCTATTGTTGATTTGTGGTGTAGAAGCAAAGTTGGAGGTTCCATTGCTCTTTAGCAATTTGAAGGAAGAAACTGGTGGTCTCTTCTTGCTAACTTAAGGCAAAGCTTCTTGATTATAGCTTGAACCCTACTGACATAACTAATATTAAATCAATATTATGATCTTAATTCATAAATAATCAAAACAGAAAACAAAAGAAAAAGATTAAATTTACATGAAACTTCCTCCACGGACCACAGAGATGGGGGCAAACAAAACAGATATGGAGAATAGCTGAAAGCAATTTATGTGCTGAATATTTGGCAACTTACCATATAGTCAATGCAATTACCCCTCAATTATTGAAGATATATTCAATCATCATACCTTAGCATCACTTGCTGCTGCAAACAGTTCTTCCTCAAACTGATCTACATCCATAGTTCAAATGTCTTTGTAAATTCGGGTGCTAACCAATCTCAACTGTTTTAGTCAATGAATAAAAAACTTATAAGAAGAAAATCTGAATCGAAAAATAATAATAAGAAAAAGCTGAAAATAGCAAAACGAAAAAATAATAGTGATGGCTTAGATTCTGCAATAACTTCCTGAAAGGAGGAAAAGAAAAACCAGAACCAAGAATTAAGCAAATATTTACTATATGTGTATCACAAATACTTTTCTCAGTATTCAACAATAATTGTGCAACACAAATTAGAACCACGAATAAAAACGTGTATATGGTTAATCATAAACAATCATATATGAAATAAATTAAACTGTTAGCTGAACCAATATTGACTATTTATAATAACCATTAAAAGGTAATCGTCATGATCATCATCATCATAATAATAATGATGGAAAACTAAAAAAAAAGGAATTGGCATAACAGTAAAAGAACAAAACAATATCTTTGAAAAGCTCACAACTAAGTTACCTGAGAAGGATTAATTTTAAAAGCACGAGTTCCTTTCTCTTCAGTAGCTGCTGCCACCTCGACTTCATTTAGCGACTTATCATGAATGCCTTCAATTTTACCTGCTGCTTTACTAATTGCAAATCCATCCCCATTTGTACCATATAAGAGAAAAGTCGATATGGAATTTGAATTTCACTGGTTAAATCAGAGAATGCACATTGCATAGTATTTCAAATATAATAACATTTTCAAATTTTCACATCCAAAGTTACATGCATCCACAACATCTATACCACAATCACATATTAAATAATACTAAAATTAAGAAAAAAAGAAAGGTACTTTTTGCACCCCCAAAATCACAAACAAATGCATCCTTCATGATAATAATTTCTAATAAGATTTAAACATGAAAATTCTAGAAGTATGCATATAATTCAAAGGCACATGCACACATCAAAGTCATACAGATATATCCATGTCAAAATGCAACCGTAATCACTATCCCTATTTTCCCCCTAATTCTGATTAATAAGAGAGATATACCTATCACTAAAAAGATGTAAAAGTTAATAAATATTACTCAAATTCATATTTAATATCATCAACTCTCAACACTACCTAAGAAAATAAGTTAACTTGTATGCATAAAAGGATCATCCTATATTCAAGGGGTCAAATTTGAGATATATGGTAACTGTCCAAAGACAACCTATGCAAGAAACCCTATCCTTTCCTCAGCAGATTCAAGATAAGCAAGGTGCTATATATGTTAATAAAACCAATTTGGTATACACTTCGAGCACACTATTAAGCTTGGTAGAAGCAATGATACAGATGACAGAAATTAAGAAATAAAATACCTTCCTTTCACCAAAACCTTCACTATTAAAGGAAAGAATTAGTCTACTAAATTTAAGATAAGTAACATTGTGAAGGCTTTGGTGAAAGGAAGGTATTTCATTCTTAATTTCTGTCATCTTTATCATTGCTTCTACCAAGCTTAATAGTGTGCTCGAAGTGTAGACCAAGTTGGTTTTATTAACATATATCGCACCTTGCTTATCTTAATAGTGTCTATCTTTTATCATTTTTAAAACTAAAAATTATTAAAGTTACCTCCTTAGCATCACTTGCTACAAATAGTTTTCCTTCATACTCAGCTACATCCATAGTTCAAATCTCTCCATAATCTCGAGAAGAAGAGTGATGGCTCAAAAGATTCCACACTAACTTCCTGAAAGGAGGAAAAGAAAAAAATTAGAACCAGCAATGATATAAAGTAGAGACACTTGTTCCTCAGAAAGTATAATTTCTAAATCTGTTCAGAGAGAAACACCTTGACCACCTTCTTTTAGAGAGGAACCGATGATGAACCTTATTTATATAATGATATCAATGAACATAATATTATTTATTTTTATTTTTTATAGACATGGCCAAATAGATTTAGATACTATGATATTGGAAGAACATATACCAACAAACCACAACAACAACATAAGCATTTCAATATAATTAGCTAATGCTTATAGTAAATTCTCAATAGTAGTATATGTATAAACATAGCAGAACAGAACAACCATGAGCAATATTAGAACAGAAAGACCACAATATTAACAATAGAGACAGAACAGAAAATATTCAATCAAATATTTCCTTGTCAAACACAAAAACTCGGAAATTAAAATAAATAAAACCGTAATATAAAAACTCCAAAATTAAAATCCAGAAACTACCCCAAGAAAATGCAAACCATTGAAAATCCGTTTACCCGTTCTCTATGTCAAACACAACGTAATGATCAGAGAAATTAAAGCATTATATTTACATTTTTCAGCGAGAGCTTGTTGGGCAATCCCTTTCAAAAGCCCAGAATACCCACAGCTGTTGCAGCTTCCACCATTGCCTCCGCCGTCGTACCTACCACCGCATCCGCCTCTTCCGTGGTTGTAATCTGTGGCCATATGACCCATCCCACCGCAGCTGCAGCAAGCACCATCGCCACTGCCTCCTCCTCCTCCGTATCCACCACCACGCGCAACAACTGCGACCACCAATGCCATAGCTCTTGAATGGCTCTCGCCTAAGCCCTTGAGTACACGCACCGTTTGAGGGGAGATCGTCGTCGTTGTCGGAGTCGACGTCTTTGCATCGCGATTAAAATGCACAATGTGCACGAAGGGATTATATAAAGGTGAGGGAATAATATAGGAAAGAATGATCCTGGAAAATTTTAAGTTTTGAAAATTTTGAAATGTAAAAATATAGGATGAAAATGGGGTGAATGAGGAAAATGGATAGGCCAATGCTACTGTGCTTAATGAAATTTTTTTCGTCACCACCGAGTTATCTGATCATTAATTGGTAATCCCATGAATAATCTTTTGGGCTTTTTGTCTGGTGTTCTGAAGAATATTTTTGGTCTATGATATTTGGATTTTGTATTGTAGGATTGGTTTAAATATTGTGTGATATGGACCTAAAGAATAATAATAACAACAACAAAAAAACAATAACAAAAATTACATCAGAAGCAAGTGCGTGATAGAATATGAACTATGAAGCCGAATTGGATTGGGTGGGATGGGTAATAATTATTTTTATTTTTATTTTTTAATTAATCTAACTTTATTTAAATAATTTATATTTATAGAAAATCTAAATGAATGTAATTTAAATTAACAATTTTATTTAATTTTGATAAACTAAGTTTTTAAATTAAAAAATAAGCATATTATTATTATTTTTAAATTAAAGATGTCCGAAAAATAAAAATATTCAAAAAAATAAAAAATAAAGAAAAAAAAAACACCTTCTATCCAAAAACAAAATAATAACAAAATAAAGTACATTCTGAACTATACAATTATTTTGGTGGAGAAAATATTTTTCAGATTTTTAATTTTTTTTAATTTTTGATAAAAATTTTGACAACTAAAGACCGTCTAAGTGTCTAATAAAAAATACTTCATTAATTTATTTAAAAATTACAAATAAATATAGTATTATATATTCAGTGAAAAATATGCCAAATAAATAAATAAATATATATAATATATAATATATAAATGTAATACAATGATATTATATAATTGAATCATTTTACATGCATACTACCTTGTTTAATCTGTAATTTTAGATTAATCAAACTCAATTCGTATAATATTTAAAATTGGAAGAGTTGAAAAAGATCATAATTATCGTGTAAACCATTTAGTTTTGATACTATATAAAAGTTTTTAATATGAATGGAAGGAATGGATAGAAAATCATAATTGTATTATTATGATTTGAACTCTATATTACTTCATGTATAAGACATTACTATTTATAGAATATAATGACATATCGCGTAACTCAATTGATAAAAAAAACAGAATTAGCCAATGAATTATAACTCAAATGGTATAGTCTCCCCATATTCAATTAAGAGGTTACGAGTTCGAGTCTCCTATCTTTGATTAAAAAAAAAAAAAAGAACTAACTGTATATAGCTAACCAATTTTTTTAAATTCTTGATCTTGATCTTTGACATTTATATAAAAAGTAATTAAATTCATAAATAGTGAATATATTTTGAATGTATCGAATAACATCAGTAAAATTCATTTTTATTATTTTTTAATTAAAAAAGGTAAAATATAAAATTTCAAAAAGTAAATTAGTAAAAGTCCCCCAAATGATTCGGTGCCACGCGTCACACAAAGAAATGCTGCACAACGACAAAACATAAAATTAAATTAAAAAAAATAAAATGGCAAAGGTGGCGCGAATCTCCATACTTGACACTTCACAGTGACACTACAGTACTACACTCTCTACTCTCTCCACCTCCTCGATCTTGATCTCGATCTCAACTGAAATGGCATCCCCATCCCAAAACGCCGTCGTTTACTTCATGCGTGTGACCGGTGCACCGGAGTTCGTCGCCCGCCAGAGACTCGAGGTAATAATCTCTTTTCCTTTCTCAATTTTTCCTTTTTGGCTTTTTTTTCTTTGGATTTAGTTACTTTATGCGAAGAACATTTGCCTAATGAACAAACTAAGAATATAGTGGAGTAATGAGAACGAGAGATTGAAGAACCGAAAATGTAATTGATTTGAATTACTAACAATACAAAAACGTATCTGATGCAGTCATAGACTCATAGGACAGTATTTATAGGCCAAGACTCATTGGCAGCATTCAACAAATTTCTTGGCAAACTCAAGGTCACTTCAAGAGTGTCCTTGAATTTGAAGGGGGATGATAGAGATAAGCAAAATTAAGATTCTGTTACTTGGACAGATTCTGTTTCTCCAAAGTCTTAGACACTTTCTTGATTTGGCTAGTTTGGTATTTAGTGATTACAATATAGAAATTCAGTTTGGTTAGTCATTGGGTAAAAGAGTCTTAGCCTAATACTGTCCTATGACTCTGCAATAGATACGTTTTTGTATTGTTAGTAATTCAGATCAATTACATTTTCAGTTCTTCAATCTCACGTTCTCTTTACTCCACTATATTCTTAGCTTCTTCACCTAATTATTATCATATTTTGTGACATTTTTGTTTGTAACAACATTGATGGATTTTGTTAGGAATATGGAGGCAACGTGAATGAAGCTATTAATGCTCATTTCCTGCAATTGGATAGTAATGTTGATAATATGCCCACGTATGTATGAGTTTGACATAATTGCAATAGTTTTTCTTACTGTTTCCTTTCTTGGAACCCTAATTCTATCTTTGGATATTCATTGTGAATGTAATTGAGTTAGCATTTGGTTCTTGTTCTAAGATAGAAGACGGTGGGACAATAGAAATCGTACTTTAAGACATGTTTCTTGTGTCCTATTTGGAAAATATAGAAATTATCTTGAAAATTGTTTGGATATGGAGACAATTTTAAGTTTTTGTCTCGATCCCCTTCTTCGAGCAAGTTTTTGTTTCCTATATCTCTCTGTCTTATGTGTCTCAGGACAAACAGTAACCAAACACCAGTGTGTAAGAATGGTATGGGATATTTATAGATTTCATATTACTGTAACTTATGCAAACAACTGGAACCTAATATGATTTAGAATTTTAGATCCAGCTCATTTCATCACTTTTCATCAAGTAGAAATGTAGTCCAAGATCACATGCATTTGTTTATTGATTTATTTTATTTTCTTGTGAATGTGAATAAATTACTTAGTCAGAGGCAAAACCTTGGTGGTGGTGGTGGTGGTTCTCCGCAGTATATTCAGTCTAATGTGAATGACAATAATCAGAACCGTGGTTGGTCGCGTGGGGTAATGCCTTTCCTCAATGCTGCTAGAAGGTTTAGACCTTCACTACTACTTGATCCAAATTATAGGAGAGAACTCAGAGATTCATACAATGGGATTGGTGCAAGTAGTGATAATGTGCCGCGTACTGTTTCCACAAGTCAAAATGTAACCGGAAATTTGCATGGGACACATGATTATCACCATAATGACTATAATTTAGGACAGGCTAACACCTCTAAACATGTATCTGATAATGATGTCGAAGAAGCATTGATTCAGGCTGCAATTGAGGCCTCAAAGAATGATAGCAGAGAAAGGTCTACATGGGAACAACATGGCGATGTTAATGTATACCCATCTCATAAAGTTGACTCTTTCTAAATTATCTGTGGTTTTTTATGTTCTTTTGAAATTCTCCTTGACGAAGCATTAATATTTCAGGGTTCATTGGATGATGAAATTCCTCGTGATCATCTTCAACAAGAAGATGATGATTTAGCTCATGCACTTTCACTGTCCATAAAGGTTCTATTTATTGTTATTATTTATTATTATTTGGGACCATTATATTTGCTGCACTAGTTAGATCTTTATGATTCCTGGTTCTAATTCCAATCAATTTGAATATAGACTGCGGAGGAAGAAGAAGCAGTTCGGGAATTTATGGTTAAGGAAATAAGCAAGACACAGGAAAGCAACAGCAGCAGAAGCACAATGGAGGTGCATGTTTTCCAAGCTTGATACTCTTCTCATATCCACAAACAGACCACATGTGTCAATGCAGAGTTATATGCATACATTAGGTGGAATTGCATTTAAGATTCGAGGGCCATGGCCCTTCCAAGTTCCAAAGCTTACATAACTTCAAATTGCATATTTTTTTTTTTTTTTTTGTATAAAAATGGACCCCCCCCCCCCAAAAAAAAAAAAACCCTTTTGAGAAAGTTCCATGTTTCAATTAAATTCTGTTGAGTTCATATGTTTGGCTTCTCCAAGAGTCTCATCCTAGCTTTGCTGGTGTTTACCACTGCAAATTCTCTTAGACCATTTCAAGTTATGGTTGTGCCATAGATAGATGGAATAATACTTTCCTAAATCTGAAATGGAACTAGGAATACTCTAGTATATAATTAAAGTTGGTTGGGTTTGCATATCTTGTGTGCTTTTGATGCACTTGAATGAAAGCACTTTAGAAGTTTGTTTCTTGGAGGATTTATGCAATTAGGTAATCCAATCTCACTTGGAGATACTATATGTTTTTCTTTCCTCTTACAAATTTATATATATTTTTTCCAAGACAGGTTGGAACATCATCAAATCAAAATGTACCTAGAGATGTTGCACAGCCAATCATTGGTCATCCATCGAACCATTGTTCTGCTGCTCAACTTAAAGGAACTGAAGATGTCTTCATTTCAGACAAGGTACTGTTGGGGACCCTAGATTGTTTGATGCATGTGTGAATATTCAGACCTAAAATTTATTATTGTTATGCTACTACTTTTTTCCCTTATTTTGATATGCAGTGGGGTGATATTTCTTCTGATGAGCTTAATGAAGCATTGATGCTTGAGGCTGCACTTTTTGGTGAGGCACCCACTCGCAGTTCTCAGAGAGTTTCACCTTTGCCTGATCTGCATCATCATCCAGAGAAAAATATCAATCCCAGTACGCAGCGTTTATCCAGTCCAATGTCACAATTATCAAGTGACACTCAGTTGCTAAGAAAAGAACAGGTTTTTTACATTCCTTCTTGCAATGGTTGTGAGATCAACGTTCATGAGTCATGACAGGATGCCATGACATGTCAATGTTTTGATGCAGGATGCTGCTTATCTAGCATCACTACGAGCTGATAAGCAGAAGGAATTGAACTCTTTAAAAGAAGCTGAAACTCATTGCCTGAGGGAAGAAAAATCGTTGAAAAAGATTCTTGAAACAAAGGTAGCACATTTATCTGAGTTAGTGACTTGTTGACTTTGGCCCTTCTATCCTATGGAGCTTTTTCAGTCCAATTTACTTTTTTCTTAAAGGATTGGATTTTCTGCTTTCTTAAAACACAAGTAATTATAAAGAGTCTCTTTTTTCTTATGCTTATTGTTTTATAGTGTTTTAAGTTGCCACAATATTATATAATTGAGGTTTATGTCATTATCTTGGAGTTTGGATTTATTAGAAATTAGTTGAAGCAACTCAATTTTTAGCCATAGTTCTTGACTTAGTTGGGTGGATTGTGGTATGGGGTAGCAGTCTTAGGATTTGCAATTTTACTGAAAGATTTCTACTTGTGATTATATAAATGTTCTGTTTTCTTATTATTTAATGGGAGGATTTCTTGTCCTTCGATAATAAAACTTCACTGAGTCCTGTATTCCTTCTGGTTTCAGGAATTGGAAAAACAGCTTGATAATAAAGAAGTTAGGCTTTCGAAGGAACCACCAATAGATGATGAAAATGCAATTACTATAGTCGTTCGGATGCCAGATGGTAGTCGCAGTGAACGTCGCTTTCTCAAATCTGACAAGCTTCAGGTAACTGTTTAATTAGAGTATGAAGGCTGTAGCATTCTGAATTTGTGATGCTTGTTCTTTGCAATCGAATTCATTATGCCTTTTTTTTTAATAATGGGTGGAATCTATGTAGGGTGTAGTATATGTTTATATTTCTTCACAATCATATACATACTGCTCAACTCCAAAGATGAACATATACACTACAATCATATAATCTGTTTCCCACCAATCATTTTTCTTCTCGCATGGACTAAATGTCATATTTCTACCTTGTAGGCCCTTTTTGATTTCGTAGACATTCATGGAGCAGTGAAGCCTGGAACCTATAGAGTTGTAAGTGTTTCCTTCCTATATTTTGATTTACCTTATTTATGCCATGGCTTTTTACAATTTTGTCATTTGAATGAACCTCAATTTTTGTTTACTTGGCGAAAAAGAACCACGAGTTATGGTTCATCAAACTACTGTTTGTTTATGTGATTCGTTAATTTTGTGTTCTTTCTGCACAATATATCCTGAAATACAAAGGTTGAAATGATGATGTCACATTTTTTTCCCATTTGGTTTTGATAAAACGCATTTTGAACCAAATTTATTGTTATTGGGACAGTATGTGTAGATCATCCTTTTTCATTTATCTAGATCATATGGTCTATGTGACTAAGATAAATAAAATGATCTTCAATCATTGCTTGGATACTTATACAGGTAAAGTCATACCCGCGATGCGCTTATAGCACCAAGGATGGCAAGTTAACTTTTAGTGAAGTTGGCCTTAGCAGCAAGAGTGAGGCATTGTTTCTGGAGTTTATTTAGCTTTCATCTAAGTTCCTGTAAGTACCCTGATCTGTATTTGTACATATAAAGTAGGACAAAACAAAACAGGATTTCTCACTTGGCAATATAGTGTAAAGAGGTTAACATTTGAGACATATATTCATTGGACACTGAGGGCCAATGGTATCTTTCTGTCTATACAAATCTCCTTACTAGCCTTTCAAATATTTTATTCGGATGGATGGCAGTTAGCAAAATGTGGTTGATCCTTTCATGATGATGTTCCGGAATCTCCTCTTGCATCAATCATTACAAATTTAGAGCGATTAGGTAGAGAAGAGTATATTACCAAAATGGTACTCCAAAGATTTTGATACTGATAAAAATATTCATTTTGATAATGATAAAAATATTCTAAAAGATGCGAAAGACAAAAATAATTTCGAAAGATTTTAAAATTTGACAAAAACACCTAAACATAAAAGCATGACGTTATAGTGGGTGTCAAATTTTAAAATCTTATACAGGTTCTACAAGATTTATTATTATTATTTTATTTCTTTAATCTCTTATACAATTTGTTAAAAAAATTTCATGTTTAAATTTGGTACAATTTTTTTACTAAGTACATTTTAATATATCTGATTAATAAAGTTAATTTATAATTTTATACTATATTTTTGTTCTCATTCATTTTCCCTAACTCTTTTTTTTTTTAATTATTAACAAACTAAAGAACACCTCAAAATTATATCATGGAATGGAACACCAACATTCGAAAAAAATCAACAAATAAATAATTAATTGGTTTTTCAAAGTTTTTGTAGTTTGTCTATATAAAATATACACTTTACTACCAAATGAGGAGAAATATACCTAAAATTAATTATATTAGATGATAAAGTGTAAAACAAAGCTACTTATTATATTTTTAAAACATATTTAAAAAAAAAAAACACTCTTATAACTGTTACTCTTTTTACCTTTTTCTATTATTTGATAATACTTTTAATATAATTATATTTTAAGGTCATATACTTAACTTTATAAATTTGTTTTTATTTTATCTACCAAATAATAAAATATAAATTACTAATAAAAAAGATAAAAAATATTACATAAGACCAACTTTGTTAATTAATTTTTAGCTATACTTTTTTAGTACAGCATGGATCACCTCTTTATATAATTGTGCAGAAAAACATGATTCACAAATTTTAGATAAAAAAAAAAAACTGAAACTCAGCCTTATTACAACAAATAATATAGATAATACTAAAAATAAACTTCTTATTCAAAATATCATTTGTATTGTTCAATTAAAATAAAGTTCTTAATTTATGAACATCTCTTTTAAAAAAAATATAGTAGCCAACACAAATAATAATATCTTCAGATAAAGATCACATATCAATCAAGACAATATAAAAAAATTCAAGAGACATCTTTAGATAATAAACTTATATACAAAAGTGGAACTAAAAACATATTATAAAACTCATATAAAAACATATGAGAGGAAGAACAAATAATCAATTTCAAACAAAAGAAAAAAATAAAAGAAGAACAATCACCACATAAAAAGATTAATTCTGAGAACAAAAAAATTCCAAAAATAAAAACAATAAATAAAAAATATAATTTTATATAACTCTAATATCAAATATTTATATTTTTTAAAAAATAAACAATACTTCACTTTATATTACCTTTTACTTAAATAATTTTAAATTATATATAATTGTTAATTAATGCTTTGTAAAATTTATACATTAACTCAAACATAATATCACACTTTTAAATTTATACTAATATACTATAATTAATTTACTTCTGCCTCGAACAAGCTTAATACTACCCTCCCTCCATGAATTGATAATTGAATAATGAGAGTCATTTAAATAAAGACACATAAAACATCTTTTCCTAAAGATATTTTTTAGTAACTAAAGTTTATATATATAATGAATTAAATCGTGTTATTTTTGACAAAATTAGATCGAACAAACTAATTTGACCAAAAAATTAGTAAAGTAAATCTTAAATCAATCTAAGTTAATCTTTTTTTATAAAAAATGACTAAAATACTAAAGTTAGGGTTAAAAATTATGAAAATTAATATATATATATATATATATATATATATAATAAAAATATTTTAGTCATTTTTATAATAGAAATACTATAATATTTTTTATAAAAATTATTAATTTACATCAGTTCAATATTTGATTTATATTAATTTTTAGATCAAATTAATTTATAATCTAATTTTAATAAAAATAATATAATTTTAATTATTAAAAAACATCTAAAAAAATGTTTCAGGCGTCTTTAACGATTCTTTGAATAACTGATGCTACCCTTACTCGGGTGGAACTGTGGAAGCACTCTTCATTCTTCAACTCAGCGCATTCCATTCTTACCATACTCCTCTTGATTGCTAGAATGGTGTCATTGTTAAGGTATGCTGTTCAAATCCCAAAGCTCTCTCCTTATTGTGTTCCACACTCCTCTCTCCGTCTTTGCTTCCCTTCAACTTCTTCCCTCCACTCTCACTCTCAGCCCCAATCGCTTGACGAAGCTGTTGATTCCTTCACTCGCATGCTTTCTAAGCGTCACCCTCCATCCATCATTCAATTCACCAAGATTTTGGGATCCCTTGCCAAGACCAACCATTTTTCCACCGCCATTTCCCTTTTTCAGCAATTGCAAGCCAGGGGAATCGCTCCCAACTTATTTACTTTGAATATCTTAATCAATTGTTGCTGCGGCATGGGTCGGATCACTCTCGCTTTCTCTGTATTCGCCAAGATTCTCAAGATGAGTTTTCAGCCTGATACCATAACATTGACTACCCTCATTAAAGGTCTCTTTCTCTGTGGTAAGGTTGAAAAAGCACTGCACCTTCACGACACAATGCTGGCTCAAGGATTTCAGTTTAATGAAGTCAGTTATGGGACGTTGATCAATGGGCTCTGTAAGACCGGACACACATCAGCTGCTATTCAAGTGCTGAGAAAGATCCCACGGCATGGGATTGTTCCTAATGTCGTCATGTACAACGCAATTATTGATAGCCTCTGTAAGGTTACACTTGTAAGTGATGCTTTTCATTTATACTCTGAAATGCTTGCTAAGGGAATTTCTCCCGATGTTATCACATACAATTCTCTCATTTTTGGATTGTGTCTTGAGGGTCAATTTAAGGAAGCCATTGATTTGCTAAGTGATATGGTGCTTAAAAACATTACTCCTAATGTTTATACCTATAATACTTTGATTGATGGGCTATGCAAGGAAGGAAAGATTAAAGATGCTAAGAGTGTATTGGCTGTAATGGCAAAACATGGTGTGAAACCAGATGTGGTTACTTATAACAGCTTAATGGATGGATATTGTTTGGTTAATCAGGTAAATAAGGCAAAATATGTATTCGACACAATGCCCCTAAGTAGAGAGTCACTTGATGTTCAAAGTTACAACATCATGATTAATGGCTTGTGCAAAAGTAAAATGGTCGATGAAGCCTTGAATCTCTTTGAAGAAATGCGTCGTAGGTATTTGGTTCCAAATACGGTAACTTACACCACTATTATTGATGGCTTGAGCAAATCAAAGAGGATCTGTTGTGCTGTGGAGCTTTTTGAAAAGATGCTTGATAGAGGTCAACCTGCTGACATAGTCACTTACACTTCCTTGTTGGATGGGATGTTCAATACCAAACAACTTGACAAGGCACTTATATTGTTCAATCGAATGAAAGAGAGTTGCATTGATCCAGATATATATGCATACACCGTACTTATAGATGGCCTGTGCAAAAGTGGAAGATTTAAAAATGCAAAAGAGATTTTTCAAGATCTTTCCATTAAAGGCTATCATCTGAACACAAGAACATACACTGTTATGATAAACGGGCTTTGCAATGAGGGCCTACTTGATGAAGCATTGGCTTTAATGTCTGAAATGGAAGACCATGGTTGCTCTCCGAATGCTGTAACTTATGAAACAATTATTCGTGCTCTGTTGGAAAAAGGTGAAAATGATCGAGCGTTGAAATATCTTCGTGAAATGATTGCTAGAGGCTTATTGAAAAGGCAATAGGAGAAATAAATCAACTCAAATTAATAAATTTTCTGTTGTTGTCGAAATTTGTATAGAACTTGGTAAACTTTATACCTATTGGGTTGGAGGATTTGGGAAATGCCATGAACTCACTATTACCTTGATTTTGGTTATCTCACTATTATTGAATTAATTTTACACTTGTGTTATTGGCTGATTTTTGAGTCTCTCTTACCATGGCTATCATGCATCCTGTTTCGGCGGATATTCCTAGTTTTTTTTAATAATGGGTGACATCAATATACAGATGAAGTAGGGTGTGCAGTGTGCGAGATAAGCAGTTTAGTGAGGATATGCTCATTCTGGATGTAACTTTGGAGATTATTCCTTCACTATCATACATTCTGCTTATCTCCAAATATGAACATATATACTCTACAATCATATAATCAATTTGGCACCAATCATTTTTCTTCTCGCATGGACTAAATTTCATATTTGTACCTTGTAGTCTCTTTCTGATTTCGTAGACATTCATGGAGCAGTGAAGCCTGGCACCTATAGAGTTGAGTGTTTCTTTTTCTATATTTTCATTCACTTATTTATGCCATGGGTTTTGACAATTTTGACACTAAAGTTGTTCTCTATGGTCAGCTGTGGTATTTCGTATAAAAGTTGATTATGTTGTGCTTTTATTACCTTGAGTTTTATGAAGGGTGTCTATATTAATTCTTGACTGCATATGTTCTAACTGACTTGAATGAACCTCAATTTTTTTGTTTACTTGGGAGAAAAAACCACTACTTATGGTTCATCAAACTACTGTCTTTTGTGATCCATTAGTTTTGTGTTCTTTCTGCAAAATATATCCTGAAATACAAAGGCTTAAATGATGACATCACATTTTTTCCCATTTTGTTTAATAAAATGCATTTAGTTGAAACAAATTTTGTGTTACTAGGACAGTATATCTAGATCATATGATCTATGTGACTAAGATAGTAAGATACATAAAATGATTTTGATAAACTGCATTTAGTTGAAACAAATTGTTTCAGGAGTTGATTTAGCATTTTAGTTTCTTCTAAGTACCCTGGTCTGTATCTGTATATATAGATTAGGACAAAACAAAACAAGATTTCTCAGTTGAAAGAGATTAATGTGGTTGGTCCTTTCTCGAGTAACATACATTCATTAGACACTATCTGTCTATAGAAATCACCCCCTTAGCTTTTCAAAAATTATATTCCGATGGCAGTTAGGTAAATGTGGTTGGTCCTTTCATGATCTTTCTGTAATTTCCTATTGCATCATTCATTGCAAATTTAGAGCGATTAGGTAGAGAATAAGTACCATTGATTTGAAATTAGTGGAATAAGGGGTGGAAAGGTTATAGGTGCATCTTAAACTATGTCGAGGTCAACTCAAACTATGGACAAGGGCTCCATTCCCTCCTCCATACTTAAGTTATAAGTTAATGAAAAATGTTACTTAATCCTAACATAACAAAGATGTATTTTACACTTATTTGATAGAAATAAAAGATGATATTGATGCTAAAGCACCATTTAAGTCATTAACTAACTTTAAGAATTTTAAGAATAGACTACTGTATCAAAGTCTATGTGGTGGTTCCTTTTGTTTTTATTTTACACTTTTATCTAATTTTGGTACATAAGAGGCTTAAACATCTCAGGAGCAGCTCCTCTTGTCCAGTTTCTTCATCAACACCATTTTTAATTTTGAAGAACTAACAGTTAAAAAAGCAGCAGCAAAAATATAAAGAATACGCATAGGTTGAGGAACTAACATATGAAATTTATTATTGACATTAAGACACTTCTCCAGTTTTGAAACAATACAAATTTCTGGTGTATGTACTACATATCATTTTATTCTGAAAACACTCCTGCAACTTGAAAGATAATAATAAATACTAAAACCATAAGCACCTGTAAAATTACAGGTGCAACTTTATTCATGAAAAATCCTTTCTGCAATTAAAGAAAACCACACATACTATAATACAGGTTTATTCATAAAACAACCTTCCACACTTACTGCAGAAATATAGGCAATTTATTCATGCACACTACTACACTCCAGCAAAAGAAGAAAATCTTTCCATTAGTAGTTGCTGCCATGGTGCTATCCACTTGTATTTTCATTGTATTCTGGGGACACACGAAAATTTTGGAAGCAATTAGAGATTGGAAGAAAATTAAAGACAATCAAAGAAAAAAAAAAGGACAATTATGTCAAACATTTCCTAGTTCTGTCTCATTACAAAAGAAATATAAAATTCTTAGAAACATGGTACTTCTATTTTCAAGCACTCGAAAGCTTTCCTTCCTTGCTTACTGTCCTCATCATGTTATAACATGGACCAATCCACAAGCTAAGTTGAACCCCTTATTGTCTATAATATATAAGATGGCTTTCTACCCCAACTCACACACAAGAACCTTAGGCAACGACACACCCAAGAACATTGAAAAACCAATATCTTCGGCACTGAGGTGGCGTGGAGTAGCATTTTCAAGTAGGTTTACGAACCTAAAATTATCTTGATTCTTGTATTAATGTTCAAATCTTCTTACAAGCACTCTCCTAAGGAAAGGACTGAAACTCAAGATAACAACCTTACCATATTGTGCCAAGGTTAGACCTCTTATTTTCCACCCAAAAATAAAATTTTACCTATTATATCAGGTTCCTAACTCACTTTCCTTTATCACAAAACTAACATATTATATATGCTATATATATTTATGCACTATTTCCATAAAATGGAAAAAAAAAAAAATAGCAGGAAAATTATAGTACTCACCGGCATTTCAACTTTGCTGGGCTGTTTCTTCTTGAGCATACCATTAGCATTCTAGCCTATCACTGGCAGTTCCCAAATTTTTCAAAAGGGCAATTGTTAAATAGTGAATTTAGGTGAAATGACTGTTGATTAATATAAGCATTAAGCAAATGATGTAAGCTCCTTTGGATTGCCTTCTCTTTTTTTCATTATAAAAACTTAAAAAGAGTACATTTTTATGATTTCTTTCTTGCTCTTTCTTATTTATCCAAACAGACTTGATTTAAAGAATATTAATAAAATGCATATTTTTTAATTTGTTATCAGCTTTTCAGGTGTTCTTATCTTCCAAATAGTAAGCCACTAGGATTGGGTTGGGCCAGTGACAAGAGGTTTTAGTAAGATGCGTGAAGACCAAGTTCAAATCCCAACATTGTTCCGATTCCAAGAAAAACAAAATCCCATCATTGTTATAAATATTTATATAGAATGAAAAGAAAAAAAAAAAAAAAAAAGAAAAAGAACTTCCAAACAGTTAAGTACATACAGAACATGAAAATGACCCAAGGTGTTAAAATGGATGAAATCATGAGTTAATCGGCATTATATGCTTGGGCATGAGAATTAACTAATTCAGCTCATCATATTATACATATGAATGTTACTATGACTATCGTTATTAAAATTTTGATAATTTGAAGAAAATAAAGCTAAAATTAAGATTTTTACACTATTTTGTAATATTTTTATATTTCAAAATAAAGTAGCAAAAAGTGATGAAACTAAAATATATTGTCAAATAATAAAAAATATAATCTTAATTTTAGTTACACTTCTTAAATGTTATTAAAATTTTTATAATCATATAAAAAATTTACTTTTTATAAGTGTGTGCGCCACAATAATCATATTCATTATAATGATAGCTACAGTAGAATATATTTGTATACAAAAGTACTATGTATGCACCAACATCAGGTATTATATATAAATATGTATTGTTTAAATTATTTTCATTGTGTATTTTGTATTCTAACATATATTTTACGAGGTAATATCCAGTTTCACCTCTAAAATTCCTTGGTCCTTAAATTTACAAATCTTGAATCTCCTTCGTCCCTAATTCAATTGTGATTAACATAATACGGGCGTTAAAGTGCCATTATGGCATCTCCTAACAATAAGGTGGCGTGACTAAAATTTCAATATGATCAAATTGGTGTTCTAAATTAGTTAATTAGACTCATTTTAATTAATTGATTTTATATTAGTGCAGAGACTAAAATGAGTCTAATTAACCAATTTGAAACATTTATTTGATCATATTGAAGTCTTAGTCACGTTGCTGTAGGAATGCCACACTGGCACTGTAATGTTTCATGTCAGCACTATGTTAGCGACAGTTGAATTAGAGACGATCAAAGATTTACAATTTGTAAATTCAAAGACCAATTTTGTCCTTTCCGAAAATCAAGGACTATTTTGATTAGGTTGGGAATTTCAAGGATCAAACTGGACATTACCTCTATTTTATACTAGTGACTAATTTTGGTGTTACAGCTAGTCCATTTTTATACCTGCGTGTGCAAATGTGTGTACGTGTGTGTGCATACGCTTGGTGTGCGCATGCGTGCATTAGTTAAACACACTTACGTGTAAGTCATGTTCGCAGAAGTTGCTTTCTCAAACTGTTTGTGGACAAGGCTATTCATTTCACCATAGCAACGCTCTTCATCTATTTTCCCTTGCAAGAACCTGGGCAGCACGTCACCATGAGAGAAAGTCTTCATCTTATTGGACTTAGTGATGGTGAATGAAACTCTAGAGCTGTCCATTTTTGAGAAATACAAAGTTGAATTCCCCGTGTAAAAGCTTTCAAGTTGTGGTAACTCGTCGAGAGACAAAGTACCAAGGCTACTTAATAGTATCATATCATCTGGTTTATCTCCCTCTTCATGAGCCACTACTGTCTCCAATGATTCACACTTGGTAATGGACAATTCTTGCAGTGCACCCAAACTTTTGGCAGTTGAAGATGTGAACAAATATTTCAATCCAGCACAATTACATACACTTAGCACAGTTAGACAGAAGAAAGACACTACAGATGAAGATGCTAAGTTTGTCAAACAGTTGCATTCCGAAATTGTTAATCTTTTTAGGTTTTCAAGAAGAGGGGCCATCCAGGGCTGCTCAAACCCCATGGAGTTGAGCTTGTGTAGATTTTTAAGTCTCAACGTTGTAAGCTGCGAGAGGATTTTGGAATAATCAATGTCAGAGCTTTTTGAGTGGAATATATCTTTGAAGGCGCAATCTACTAGCTCAATCGCCTCTAACTTCGGTACTAACATCTTGCGGAATAAACAATCTGGAAATACATCTGACTCATTATCGTTGAAATTATCCAGTCCCAAGTATTTTGCTTCTTGGAAGTCCACATGAAGTTGTTCTTCCTCAATCAATATAACAATTTCCTTAGTCAGCACTAATTTCTCCAAATCGGAGGTCATAACCTAGGATGTGAAATCAATAAGACATCAAATGAAGATAAGGTAAGTAATTGGGAATCTTTCTTTCTTACTTTAAGATATGAAATAAACTAGTGATCATACATATTACATTGACCGTGTTTGTGGGATTAGAAAGCAGAAAAGACTATAAATTAATATTTGTTAATTAGCTAGCATTTCTCTTTTTCTCTTTATACTAAAGTAGTGTATTAGATATTAACATGTCCATTAATTTATTTTTTTATGAAATGAATGTGAATAATAATATCAAATTTAAAATTAGTTATGATAAAAAGTATGTTACACTAAAATAAAAAATTAAAGTCATAGGTTCAACTCTCATAAATTATATATGATAAAGAGTATTTTTAACAAAATAGTTGTATACCAATTCTCTTCCATATTTCTATTTTTTATATTAGTAGAAGTAGATATTACTAGTGCATTAACAGGCTAACATGCCTATTCATCTACCTTTTTATTAACTAAATGTTAGGAATGACAATGTCAGCCGATTCGATTTGCTTTACCTCAAATAGGGTGAATTTTTCAAAAGGCTAAGCCAGCTTGTTTGATTGGAAGGAAAGAAATAGAAAAAAAAAATAAAAAAAAGAAATTGAGTGAATTTTTATTTTCTTTAAATATGTTTGGATAAAAAAAAAATATTACAAAAATATAATATTACCTTTATATTATAAAATGTATTGAAAAAAGAATAGAAGCAATATTGAAATAAAATAACATAGCAAATTTTCCATCCAATATTGGAGAAAAAAATGGTGGGTCCCATCGGCCTTTTATACTATTTAATTTTTCCCTTCTAATTTTTTTCTTCAATCAGATAAAGGAAAATAATCATTTTCCTTCCAACTTCTTTCCCTCCATTTTCTTTCATTTCATTTTCCACTCAAACAAACAAAGCTTTAGTAACTGAAATTTAGAACGGATACAAATAATACCTAATGAAAGTTGTTTACATTATATTTGGCTTAATTGCCAAAATGCTGGATTTAGGCAATGTTGATCCAAATATAAGAGAAAATAAAGAAAATTATTGGACACTTAAAAAAAATTCTCTTTTTATTATTCTCACTTACACTGTTTCAATTTTAAAGAATTTAAAATTGTTTTAATTTTATTTTAGGCAAATTAAGTTTCTTTTTAAAAGAATTAGTTTGTAACTATTTTACGTAAACTTTGAGTTTCACCAATTCTACTATTGATTTAAAAGTTTCCTTATAAAAATCAAATTGGTAAAAGTTAATTCGAATAATTAGAATACTTGATTATCTTACTTTATATTAACATATAACATGTTCTAAAATTATAAACAAATATCAAATATTATATTACACATATATTGTTGTCACTAAACACATCTTGGCCTCTTGGGTTTCTTCCTAAAGTGGGTTTGGATGTTGGTTACCTATACTCTTTCTATTTAGATTTTGGATGTTTTTTTCCATTTAGTTTTAAATTTTTTTTGGCTTATGTGCAGCCTAACTAATAGTCGGTTGTTGTTGGCTCATATCCTAGTTGATTAGCTAGCATAAATGATGCAAATAATACATAAGATGAACAAAATACGAGATAGCTCAATCCGAATTCCATACCTTTTGTGGTGAAGAAACAGAGCCATGGTTGTCATGATCACTTGCAAAACAATCTTGATCCCCAGGATATGATTTTGGAGAATTCTGAATGACTGCTAGAAAGAAGTTGAGCATTGGACAACGAAAAACTAACAAAGTTTTGAAGTCATTAGACCATTCTAACAAACTGTCAATTCCAGAACAAATGCACCTCAACTTTGGCAAACCCCATAGCACCAGACTGGTCAATATGGGGAACAGAACAATAGCCTCTTTGTTATTTGCATCTTGAGCAAGTGCTTCATCTTTTGCAACAATCTCCTCTAACTCCCCACAGTTTCTAACAATTAATTGCTTTAGGTTATCTTTGGGAACTGATGCTGGAAATAGACTTTTTATTCCTTTACATTCATCAACACTAACTGCCTCCAGAAATGGAAAGCTGAAGAGACTTGCTTTGGGATCATTGTTCCAAACATGCGTCAGGGTTGGAAGCTCCTTCAAAATGATTTTACTCAGGCGAAATGTAACAGGATCATCATGTTTTGCTGATGTATCTTTCACGTCAAATATTGCCTCAACATGTTTACATTTCTTCACTATCAGGGTTTCCAAATTACTTAAAAGGGGAAGTAAATGAGATGGGAGAACTGCATTTGTTAAAAAGTCACAACCTTCCACCTCCATAGTTTTTAATTTAAGAAAAGGGTAACCCCATTCAACTGGGACTTCTGGTGAGCCAACCCATTTTCCTTCCAATTCAGGATAATCATTCAGAGTTAAATATATCTGAAATAATTGAAGAAAATTATTATTAATATTATTATCAATCAGCTGATTCATAGAAAAGTAATTGATGAAATACTACCAAGGAGTTGTAGAGGCGAAATAATTGCATAACGGAAACTGAAACAATATTAGAATTTAAACTTAATTTATTCACCAAAAGGGAAATTTACGATTTCTAAAAAAATAAATCCTTAACTATATGTAACCAATAACTATAATTTATGAAATCTGATCCCTTTTCTTATCAACTACTTTTATGGTATAAACAGTTTTAATTTGCACTGTAATACTAAGCATGTATTATCTTTTTATTCACAATGTTATATTTATCACGGAAACATATTCAGAATTTTAACCATTAATTCAGCATCTTAAAATGAGATCATATTTGGCAAAAATTTAGTAAGCAAAGTACATCTTTGAAGTAACACATCTTGGTTTGGTTCTTTTAAGTTGGAAATAATCGTCCACATCTCAGTCATTCCATGATTAAATTCGTTAATTAATTTATAAAAATCCGCACCTGATATAAGAACTGCTTTCCTAGTACAACGTTGAGAACCTCTTGAGAAAATTCGAAGACCGAAACATCTGGGTTGGAGAAAGAAGCTTTCATTTTTCTTGAAGGATCTTCATCTCTCAATTGTTGAGAGAAGATGGTCATCTTGGAGCACATCCGTATATTTACCCAAGCCAGAGAGGGTAACTTCAAGGCAGCATTGCCTTGATAAAAGCATTCCAGGCTTCTCAAATGTTGAAGACTTATGCTTTTTAGCTGCTCAAAGATGATCTCTTCTGTGGCTGTTTCATCATCTTGCTCTTTTTGCACTATGTCTTTCAATGATTTACAATCATGAACGTACAACTCCTCAAGGTGCTTTAAGCTTCTTGCTGCAGAGGATGTGAGCAAACACTGTAAACCATGACATCCACTCACATTCAATTTTTTCAGATTGGGAGGATATTGCTCTATTGCCCTCAAAAGTGGACAATGCCAAACAATTAATTCCTGGAGCTTTGCCAAGTAGTCTAACCCGCCAATGGAGCTTAGCTCAAATAGGCAGCTTAGGGCCAAGTACTCTAAGTGTTCAAGGAACTCGGGATTTTGAGAGGGGAACAATATCTTCTTGAAGCTTGTGGAATTGATCATTGCCATTCTTTGTAACATGGGTGTCCTCTCAAGTATTTCAAAGGGCAAAGTAGAGTACTCATTATTCACATCATCATCAAATGCTAACATTAGTCCTGTTAAATATTCAAGATCCCTGGACTGCTGCAACCATAACTTTAGCACTGAAGTATCCTTCGACCTCATGTATAGAGTTGCCACCTTGGAAATGTCCTGGTAAAGGAAAAACAAGAAGAAAAATAAAGGACATGCTTATTTGCTTGTTTTAGTTTGTGTTGATTTGGATTTTTAGAGAATAATTAATTACCTTTATCTTCGAGAAAAGGGCTGATCTATTAGTTGAAGGACTAATTTCTTGCGGTGTATGAAATAGTTCAAATTTGTTGCAGTTGAATGGATACAAATTGTTTAACTCTGGACACTCCAATGTGAACTTTCCATCATAAAAGTGAGCTAGTCGTGGCAAGTTATACAATTGCAACTTCATTAGATAAGGAAACACAAAAATCTCCGTGTTGCCACCTCCACTCCTATCTTTCTCAACAATTTCTAGCAACTCATCACAAGAACGTACTTCAAGTTGCTCAAGCATCTTAAGATTTCTAGCTATGGCCACCGGAAACAAGGCTTTCAGTTTTCTACAAAACTTGACAGTCACCTGCTGCAGATTTCGAAAGCGGCTGTCTTTTTGTTTATCCTGTTGGGTCCACACATGAGTCACATTTGGTAGCTCTTCCAGAGTGAGCTTCTCCAACTGGAATGTTCCCTTGATGTCATTCATTTCAAAAATGAATGTGATGCTTTTGCAATCTCGCACTTCTAATTCCTTTAGGTTCTTCAAACATCGAAGAACAAATGATGGAATTGCACATGATTCGAATTTACACCTTTCCAACGTCAAAGTCTTCAAACTGTAAAACCAACCTCTGTCAAGAGCTTTTTCATTTTTCCAGCCTTCTTCAAGTACCAAATGCTCAGAAACACTTATTTTGTCCATACCTTCATAATATTTCTGCCAACATATTGCAAATAAAGCCATGATTCAAGCATATAAGGATATGTAAATAAATCTCAAAAACTTATAAGGATATATGTAAAGCACTAATAGAGTGCAATAAACAAAAATGAAGTGTGATGAAAGTAACTCGATTTTACATTATTCAAGTGGAAAAGAAAAAAGAAGCTGAATTGAAACACAATTTACCTTCTTATTGTATATATATTTTATTGTATCTTGCAAATTACAATCCCAGCACATTCTCTTCTCTTCATCACCTACAATGTACACTTTCTGCATAATTGTTGGCGTGGTTTTGATTTCTTTTTCAGAGAACGTTTCCATTTTGGGGCAAGCACTCACCACAAATTTCTCCAATGATGGAAACTCAAAGGAACAACTTTTGGAACTGCAGAAACTAACAAGATTATTCAAAGATACAAGTTCTAGAGCTTTCATTTGTTTGAAAACTATGATGGACTCTTTTTTGTGTTCTTCACCTCCGTGATGATTATCTGATACAATTTCCTCCAGAGATTCACAATTGGTTACCTTCATTGTGACGAGTTGACCCAAGCTTTCAGCTGTTGATAGTGGCATTACATATTTCATACATTTACAATCTACAACTTCCAAACTGGTCAAGAAATTGAAACATACTCTCTCCTTTGAAGGCACTATAGTCTCCAAACTAGGACAATTCTCTAAAGTCAAAGATTCTATTCTTTGTAGAATTGCGTCTTGTTCAAAGCCAATATCATTGAGAGATGGTAAGTTGGTTAACTTCAAGGTTTTCAGCTTTGGAACAACTCCTATGTTTTCAATTCCATCAGACTTTGGCTCCACCAACCTGGGAAAGCGACAGTTGTCCAGCCATAGGCTCTTCAAATAAGGATTGCTGTGAAGGAAACGGTATAGAATCTTGGTGTCCTCTAACCAGGACAAGCGAAGAACTTCTAACTTGTCTCGTCGATAGCGACTTGACGAACTTGTATGCTGTAACTCAATATGCATCGACCTCAACTTATTCATTACCTATATAGAAAACAATGAAGCAAATGTATAAATTTGACAGTTTTCTTTTACTATAAATTCTTCTGATTTCAAGTGTTTGGTGAGTAGTTAAAATGTTTCTCACATCGGTTCAAATGAATTGTTGTAAGGTTTGGATCAACACATGACATCTACCATACAAGTTAATATAATTTCTTATCAAGCCATGCTACTTGTACACCAAAAATCAGACACTGGTATAAAATACACGTTAAAATACAAAATACACATTGAAAATGAGTTAAACAACACATATTTATAAAAAATATATAGTGACTGATTTGGAAACTGGTGTTTTATGTACATGTAGTATTTTTGTTTCTCACCTAATCCATTGACTAGGATGGAAAAAGATCTTCTAAAGTGGAGATTTGTAAGTAACAAAGTAAGGGATTAATCATCATTGAATTTGTAGTCTCTATCATGTGAGTCACCATGCCTTAATTCAAAGGTGATTAGACTTTTACTTTCTCACTTTAGATAAACTTGATCCGACCGAGACATTTGTGTAAAATTAAATGAATTTTTCTATGAATTGAAAGGCTGCTTGATATTACCTTTTCATGAAAGAGAGGCTTTCCTTGTGCAGATGTTGTGGCTTGACTGCTTTCTTCTCTAAATAGTTCAAGGTTGCCACAAAATTCAATAGACACGTCATGTAACTTTCTACACTTCAATTCACAATGTCCTGGACAGAAACTCTGAAACTTTGGTAGCTTAGAAAATTTAATGGTGGTTAGCTCAGGAAACTCCAATGGAACAAGATTACTTGAGCTGCTGCTGCTGTTGTTGCTGGTACCTTTTTGGGCTGCTACAATTTCATTTAATTTGGAGCAATCCGATACCACTAAACATTGCAGTTTTTCAAGCTGATGTTCAGCAATGGAAAATGGAAATATATTTTCCAACTTGTCACAATCATGAACAGTTACATTCTGCAGAGATTTCAATTGAAGTGTCCCTTCTTGATCTTCCTTGCATCTCAATATAGTTTCCAGTTTTGGTAGTGATTCCAAATGAACATCTCGCAGTACGGTAGCATATCGGTTCTGATCGGCGGCTAAGTCAAATATAGTTTCCATTGACTTGCAATTAGTAACTGTCAAGCTGCTTAGTCCTTGAAATATTCCCTCCATGTCATGACCGAAAACACTCACCAATTGATTGCACTTTTCAATGACCAGTGTGTCCAGTTTCCCAACCGGGACATTAAGATTCCAAATCTTTCTCAAACTGCTCATCCTGCTCAGTTTGATATTCTTCAAATTTGGAAAAGAAACACCCTGCATTGATTTACCGTAACAATATAATAATCAAATTAAAAGAAGTGAATAACACTGCTAGGTGGTGCAAAAATGAATTGCACGAACTACAAAAGAGCGAATTCACTGCAAAAAGAGGCTAACTTGATTAATTATTATAAAATGAGTAATGTTGACTTTGGTCAATCAAAATTGAAGTGATGGGTGAAGATGGTCCTTAATTTTTCAAAGTGGTCCTCAATCAAAGAAGGGTCAACAATTTTTGGAGAGAGAAGGGAAACGGATTTTTAGGCTTTCTTTAAATAGAAACTCACGTGCATTTATGATGTTAACAGTTGAAAATCGTTACATGATAAAGAAAGATGGTAGATGAGGGGTTAAATGGAAAAACAAGTGTGAATGGTGGTGTCTTTTGACATCGGTCTCAACATGTCTTCTTAACTGTGGAGACTCACGTGCATTTGTCTGTTGAAAATCGTTAGATAATTTAACAATTCTTAATTATTAACATCACATGAGACAACTACATATAAGTTTTTATCCCTTTTCATACAACACTAAAGGATAATGCTTTTTATTAGAAAATTAGAGGCAAATTGACCTTTACCTATTTTAGCATGACACTTATCGATTAGATCATCGTAGTAACGTATCACATAAATGACTTTTGTTAATATTTAACTCTAAAAATCATTGTTATTTAAGTTTTTTAGGTGAATGCTAGTGTAAATATAGGGGTTTGGAAGTAGGGGTTTAGGGGCTAACAAAAGATTATACAAGTTGGATAGAATAAAAACAAGAATGAATATTATTAGTCTTAGAGTAAACCACTAATTCTGCACTCTAAATTATCAAAACGACAAAAATAACTTCACTTTTTTTTTTTTTTGTGACTTAAAAGAAAATAAACAAAAAAGTCCTCAAATTTTTAAAATTGCTACAAAAATACTCAACCATAAATAATCATGTTGTGTTGTAGCTTTTGGTTGTTGGGAAGATAAGAAAATGTAGCTTTGGCAGCCAACATGGAGTTGTCAGCTCAGTGGAGGTAGTGTGCTTGTGATGGTAGGGAAGAGGACGAAGAGAACGAGGAGGAGGAGGAGGAGGGAAGCAGTGTATGGTGGTGATGAGGAGGACGGATATGGTGGTGGTGGCTATAATGAGAGACTAAGGGAGCTGGCTGCTGTGGTGATGGTCTAAGGGAACTTTGGTGTTAGGGAAGGATATTTTGAAGGATAATTTAGTTATTTATTAGAAAATTAGGGTTTTTCATTTGGGGATACATAGAAACATATCACATCATCAATAATGGTGTCATTCTATCATTTTCGTTTGCTACTACAGTTAATTTCTTTAACAAAAAAGACTTTTCTTTACTGTTGAACATTTTTATAGTGTTTTTAAAATTTTAGAAGATATTTTTTGTTGCTAATAAAAGTGTAGATATTTTTGCCAGCGTGTTCCGATAATACAGGAGTGAAATTAGTTTTACTCTTATTTTTAGGGTTAGTTTAGTAAAATTTTTATTTTTTAAAAGTAACTTATAAAAATTAGCTTTTAAAAGTTAATTTTTTAAAAATATTAAATTAAAAATAGTTTTTAATAAGCACAAGCAACAGTGCGTTTGGTAAAATAGTTTTTAAAATTTAAAATACTATAATAGATATTAATGTAAGAGTTAATTTTGAATCTTAATTAATGTGTAAGGTTATATTAGATTTTTTATTTTTGATAAACACAAGTCAACTTTAAAAAGTTCTTCTTTAGATGTTTTCAAAAGCACTCCTAACTTTTAATAGCACATGAGCTTTTTGATTTACCAAATACAAAATGAGGCATCTTTTTTAAAAGTTTTACCAAACCAAATCTTATTTTAATAATATCACTTTTTTTAATTCATACATGTAATATTAAAAAAATCATATATAAAGTGACAATGTGACATTATAAAAAATAGAAATGATATTTTTTTAAGGAAAAAAAAAACCACAAATGTTACCTACAGACCTTAGCAACTTTTACGGGTCCATCAAGGAAGATGTTCTCCATCTTGTAGCATTCACCAACATAAAGGCTTTGAAGCTTCTTCAGATTCGTGGCCAACGAGAATGGCAACAAATATTTCAAATTGTGACAACCAATCACATCCAAATGGATCAAATTTCCAAAATTTGGACTCTGCCCAATCCATATTTGGTCAATTTGGATAAACTTCAGCTCTATTCTCTCTAATTCTGAAACTTCAACCTGCCAATTTTTTAAAAATACAAAAAAAAATCATATATATATATATATATATACTTTTAATTTTTAAATAAGGAAAATTTTGAATCTTATGTTTTCAAAAATTAACATATATATTTAAATTTTAACTTTTTTAAGTATTAAGAGGATGAATTAGGATTTTTAAATAAGGAAAATTTTGAATCTTATGTTTTCAAAAATTAACATATATATTTAAATTTTAACTTTTTTAAGTATTAAGAGGATGAATTAGGACTCTTAACTATTTGTTGGCACAATATAACTCTTTCACAAAGAAAAATAATTGGAGGTAAGTAATTTATCTTTCTAACTTTTAAAAAAAGAAAGTTTTGATTTTTTTATGTTTTAAAAATATTTTAAAATGTTTATTTATTTAAGTGTGAGGGAGATAACTAAAAAAGGAATTAGATAGTACCTTTTCATGAAATAGAATTTTGTTGCCTTCTGTTGTTGGTATGGGATCGAATCCACTGAACTCAGGTAAAGATTGTAGTGTCAAAGTGCGCAATTTAGGGAGCTTAAGCATCTTATTTTCATGAGTGCTCTCTACGGGGACAATCTCCTTTAAAGAGTCACAATCAGAGGCTTCTATTGTCTCAAGAGCATATAGAAGCTCAAGCATAGGAGTAGAGAAAAGATGCCTTAATTTTTCACAGAAATTGACTTTGATGGTTTTCAAGTTTGCAAAGGAGGGCTTGGAAAGTAAACATGAAGAGAAGCATATTTCCTCAATTTGCGTCACTTTATAGAGTTCAAGAGTTTCCAGTTTCTCAAAAGCCTTCTCATGATGCTGCTGCCTGTCCTTGGGGTGAATAAGAAATTGGATGTCATGATTATTTTGAATGGCCAGATATTTGAGATGGGGAAATCCTTTCAAATTCAAATCATAAAACAGATCTTCAACATCAGTGAGTTTTCCTAGCAACAGATACTCAACTCTTTCGAACAGCATTTTGATTCCCTTCTGAGAATGAATGTGAATTCCACCTTTTTGATGTATTGCCAAAAATCTCGACAATTCATGCTTTTCTGGTATTTTGAAATCTTTTTCTAAATATCTACTCAAAGAGCCAATGACAATTTTGTAACTAGATAACTTGTCAAAGAACAAGTTCTCCGGCAAATGATCCACACTTTGTATTTGTATGTCAAGATTTGTCAGTTGATTTAAACCCCCCAATTCTAATAGGCTAGCATTTCTCCTCTCATCATTTTCAGCTCCATTGATAACCTTTGGCCATTGAATTGGAGTCTTTCTCATGTACAATTCCTCCAAAGAAGTAAGACGTGAGATTACATTGGGTGGAATGACTCTAAGTTTAGGGCAATTACTTATGTCTAGAGTTTGCAGCTTAGACAATTTCCCTAATTCAACAGGCAAGCAATCAATATTAGACCCTGAAAAGCTAAGAATTCTTAGATTCTTCAGGTTTTCTATGACGCGTAATTCCTCACTTGAGGAATTTAACGTGCAATGCTCCAAACAAAGCATTCTTAATTTGGTTAGAGAACCAATGGATGAATCCAACAGTGACACATGAACACCAGTTAAAATCAACACTTTGAGCTCTTTCATTTGTTTAAAAAAATCATTTGGAAGTTGTAATTGTGGATCATCATTGTTAATTTCCAAGATTTTAAGTCTATCACATTGCATCCTCTTAGTAATCGCCTCATTGACATCACAATGCCGCAAAGAAATAGCAATGTACCTTCTAAGCTCATCATCATCTGGCCATTCATCTATTTTTCCTTTGGTCAACATGAGCATGTGCCTCTCCTTGAATGCTATCGACAATGCAGCATTGCGAACAAGATTCTGCATTGTGAAACGATCACTTGAATAGCTGTTAGACAACAAACCCGACTCTCTGAGCTTCATAAGCATGACTTGCACTCTGGTTCTGGCGTCCTTTACTGTGTAGATGCCTTGAAGAAAACCCAATCCAATGCATAGTCTCACCAAATCTGAAACTAATGCATCATGATCCATACAAGCACAAAGCAAGAAGGTTATCTTGAGCTCCTCGTTTTCCAATAGATCGTAAATCACCCGTGTAGAATGCTCGGGTGTTCCTGCCAATGCCTGCGTTTCAAGCTTGTGATGAGTTTCCTCCCAAACCAAGCGGCTCCGGTTTTTCAATGCCTTTGCAGTTGTAACTATCGACATTGGCAATCCATCACACTTTTTGACAATTTGAGCTGGTAATTCTCCAAGTTCAAGGCTCTTGTCACCTATACCAGCCATTTTATTGAACAAGGTCCTTGCATCCTTCTCATTTAAAAGGTTCACAGGGACAACTATGTCCGGCCTCACGTCCATTTGGTTCAACACTTGTCCCACCTCAGAGATCAGCAAAACCTTGCAACCTTTATAACGCTCTTCTGTTGTCAACATTAGCAAAGGTGAAGAACCATCAGGGTCCTTCTTCTCTTTCATCACACCATGCGCAATGTCTTGTTGCTCTGTCTTTTTCTCCTCAGGAACCCTTGAGCCAAGGGACTTCCCTCCTTTGAAATTCTTCTGGTTGTCATCGCCAGTGTGCCAAGGAATCCCCAATATATTCAAATCCACTTTAGCGCTAAGATCATCGAGGATTATAAGAGTGCTCTCCTTCTCTTTCTTCAATCTGTCTCTTATTCGACCTGCTCTTCCTTCCTCACTCTCCTCTTCTAATTTCATCCACAGCATGTCAGCAATCTGCCCTTGAATCTTTCTTATGTCTGGAGTTTTTGTCACGTTTGCCATGATCAGTACATCGAATAACTTGGGCTTTTCTTTATCATTTTGAATTCTGTTAACCGCTTCCATGACTAGAGTGGTCTTCCCCACACCAGATGGCCCATGAACACCGATCATTCTAGCACTCGAGTCTTTCAATGCATCCATAATGTCTTCCATGGCTGTGGCTCTGGAAGGAAGGCTTTGATAATCAACATTAGACAAAGCAAGACCCACTGAAGGTGGTCCTCCATGTGATATACAAGCAAACTTTGCCTTCTGTACCTGACTCTCAGCTTCTTTTTTAAGTTGTATTGATTTTTTGCTAAGCAAATATCTCGCTAGCAAATTAGGAGGAAGGCCGGTGAAACATACTGCATGGGCATGGTCTTCTTCTTTAAGGAACTTTTCATAATCAGAAATGATTGTATCAGCCCTGTCCAACCATTTTGACACATCATCGTATATTTCTCTCCCATGCCGGTCTTCGTCCTCTGCAACCTTATAACGCAAGTTCCGTTGTTCTAGCTTGAGCTTGTCAACTTGATTTTTTAGATCAATAATGTTACTTTCATAGTACACGAGGTAGCTCAGCTCTTGCTTTACGGCCTCTTTTACCCATTTGACTAGCCAATCTGGCAAAGGAGGTGTAGGAAGAGCCATGCTTCATTCTTGAACTTCTACGGTCGCTACATCTTCTTTCTGCATATATATATGCACATGAAACTGTAAATTCAACAATAGAAAAAAAGGTCATTTGCACACTTTTTGAAATTAGTGTCTAGTTAAATGCCTTCATGATATCTAACTACGTTTGTGTACTTTTGTACAACATCAGAGTATTTTTACTTTTGCGTGATGAAAAATTTGTATATTTTAAGCACATAATGAAAAAATACATATGTGTATTTGAGCATAAAAGTATTGTTGAGATTAATATCCATAAATTCTGCTTTGATTGTTCATTTTTGTTTGCTCTAATTCCAATTGTTATTGTTCACAACGACTAAAGTACTACAGTCGAGTAGTGTATATAATACATTGAGTAAGAAAAGAAGAACAAAGAATGAGCTTTTCAAGTCCTTGATTACGCCTTCATGGCCATTCGATGGAAGCACACAAGGTTTCAATCATATTACTTTAATAATCAATACTCTTCATGGCAATACTAATCTTATAAGCAGAGACGGAGACCAGTGTATGCTAAGGGAGGCATTACCCCTCCCTCAAAATTTAAATTTCGAAAAAACAACCATTTCTACCCATAAATGTTTAGAATGCTGCCAAAATTACTTACAAAAGAATGAAACTAACTTATATCCATAAAAATGAACTCCATATGACAAAAGTACTCAAACCATGAAATTTTTGTTGACTTTTTTAAAAATTAACCAAAATTCCTAAATTAACCCTACTCTTTATCCCCAACCTCCATCTCTCTTCTTCCGATTCCAAAATTAAATAAATAATTTTTAAATATATATAAATAATAAATATTAAAATACGATTAATATATTAATAATAATAATAATACTATAATATGTTATTAATATTATGATCTAGATAATTTTTACAATAAAATAAAAACTAATAAATACATTATTTGATATATAGTAAAAAAATTTTGAGTAATAACAAATTTATTTTTTTTATCTTTTTAAACTAAATTAATAACTCTATTTTATATTTTTGTTCTAAAATATACCATGAGTAGGCTACTAATACTAAATGAACTAAACATTATATATATATAGAGACCATTTATAAATTTAACAAACTCAAAGTATCAATAATATTATTAATTTATTAATAATATTTTGAGTAAAATATATAAAAATTTAATTGAATTTTAGTATACATAACATTTTAGTTAATCCACATTATTCTTATGTTGAGTTTATATATATATAAAAATTATTAATAGTGTATTTACAAAGATATCAAATAAAATTATTTATTTAGTTTAAAGAGAGAATAAAATTAAATTTGTTATTATTCAAAAAAAATTTATTATATATCAAATAATGTGTTCATTAATTTTTATTTTATTGTAAAAATTATCTAAATCATAATACTAATAATATATCATAGGGTTATTATTATTAATGTATTAATCGTATTTTAATATTTATTATTTATATATTTAAAAATTATATTTAAAAATTATTTATTTAGTTTCATAATAAATGATATTTTAAATTTAAATAATTTATTAATTAGTTTGTACTTATTTTACCATATATTTAATAATTTATTAAGAGTAATTCTCCACATACAAGTGCTTTTTCATACAAGTCATACAAGTCATTTATATTCACCATGTTTTCACGTTTTTTTTTTCCTCTTTTTCTTCTTCTTCTTTCTCCGTGCTTCCTCTTCCTCTTCTTCTTCTTCTTCTTCTTTCTCCGTATCTCTTTTTCTTCTTTTTCGTAATTTTTCTCTATCGTTATCATCGTCATCAACACCACCTCTTCCTCCCTTCTTTTTTTATTGAAATTTCTTCTCCTCTTTTCGTTTTCTTTTTCTCTTTTCAAGGTACTGTTTTACTGTTCTTCTAGAT
This sequence comes from Arachis hypogaea, assembly GCF_003086295.3. Lineage (NCBI taxonomy): Eukaryota > Viridiplantae > Streptophyta > Magnoliopsida > Fabales > Fabaceae > Arachis > Arachis hypogaea. Next base: position 10,848,373 of record NC_092047.1, read on the forward strand.
TTTTTTTTAGATTGTCTCTGTCATGTGCCTCATCCTTAACCAGCAAAACATTAAAAGATTTTAAGAAGAAATATACTGTCTCCCCCTATATTGGGTATATTTCTTAAATCCTTTTGGTGTATTTCTTAAATCCTTTGAGTGTATTTCTATAATCCTTTGGGTGTATTTCTGTAATCGTTTGGTTTATTTCTGTAACTGTTTGGGTGTATTTCTGTAATCCTTTGGATGTATTTCTGTAATCGTTTGGGTGTATTTTTGTAATCGTTCGGGTGTATTTCTGAAGTTCCATCATCTTCAAAACAATTTCAAAGCTTGATTTCAGAAACCATCAAAATCGAAAAAAACAGAAGGAGATCGAAGGCAAAGAGAGAACGCTTTTCCATACAAGTCATACAAGTCATTTATATTCACGCCGTTTTCACGTTTTTTTTGTGCCTCTTTTTCTTCTTCTTCTTCCTCTTCCTCTTCCTCTTCCTCTTCCTCTTCTTTCTTCGTGTCTCTTCTTCTTCTTTTTCGTAAAAAAGGAAATGAAGATGAAACACGCGAAGATGGTTCAGTGACGCGCGTGTTAGACCCAACTTGTAAGACTTGTAAACAAAAATGACTTGTATGTGTAGCACTCCTCATTTATTAAAAAAATATTAATATAATGAATAAAAAATAATTTAAAAAATATATTGTTTAAAAAATAAGGACAAATAAACTGCTAATTAATTTGAATTTAGAAATAATTAGGCTCTTGTCCATTTCTAAACTTGACACGTCAACTTTTTCCGTTCGGAGTTTGATAAATGGTGCAGTGTTTGTAACAAGAGCGTGTGGAATGTTGTAACAGAAAGAGGAGAGGGAAGATAAGAAACTTAGATGTATTGAATGGCAAAACTAAGTTATACTATTAGAGTTATCTTTCTTATATAGATATATAAATAGGTACCACATTAGCTTGCTTCTAACTAACTACCAATTACTAACAGAAATTGATTTTAACAGAAAAGATTCTACTCCTAACTACTAGTGACTCCCTTCCTTCTACAATGAGCAAGTGGTTAGTTTGGTTAATTAGTTTTCTTATAAGTCAGGTAATAGAGTTAACGGAGAAACATCCACAGAAAACTAATAGAGGACAGAAATCGAAGTGAATCATTTTTGTCTTGAGAGGTCGCGTTGTCATTCTAAAAAAATGGAGCAAGGGTCGAATTGGTAGTTCACTCCTAATTTAAGACTTCTCATTAATTTTTGGAGGAAGTAAACAAAATTTTGAGTTGGGTATTTTTGTTATTCGAAATTCATTTTATTTTTATGGATAAAAGATTAGTTTTATTCTTTTGTGAGTAGTTTTGTTGGCGTTTTAAATATTTATATATAAAAATAGTTTTTTTAATTTTAATGTGTAAATATCTTTAATTTTTATATTATATTTTTTTAGAGTTATATTTTTATATTGGTCTCTTTTTAAGAATTGCTCTAATTTCATTCTTATTTATTCAGAAGTAGTAAATTCGGTTTTGTAAGGCCCACATCGGTTGGAGAGGGGAACGAAACATGCCTTATAAGGGTGTGGATACCTCTCCCTAGCATGACGCGTTTTGACAAGTGAGTGTGGGGGGTTTCGGCTAGCATCCCTATCGTCAAAAGCAAAACCGTGAGGCCTTGTGTGCCAAAACGGACAATATCGTGCTTGCGGGTGGTCTGGGCTGTTACAGGTTTAATCTATTTAGGTAGAATTATCAATCCATCTCAATCCGTCTCGCATTCAGATACGAATTCAGAAATTTTAATATAGTGGGTTAATTTTAAACAAATTTTTTATTATTTTTTATTATATTTTTCACTCCATAAAAGCAATTTAGACATAACATTTAGTTATTGAGTTGATTTTTCAAAAAATTTATTGATATATAATTTATAAAATTATACATTAGCAGTCCTGCACTTGTTGCTTGTTTTTTCTTCAACAGTTCCAGACTTTTGAATTAATTATTTAAAAAGTGTAAATTAAAAGAAAATATACTTTCTTGGTGAGAATTGTATTATTTTGATTTCATTTGAATACCCTAACCATAAAAAATTTACTGAGTCACCCAATCATAAATTGTTATATTGGTCATTTTGTGAATTTTGCACTTCAATGTTTAATTGGTCTTTCAAATGTTTAAACTGACACTAAAAGTTAATTTACAGCACACTAGACTATGAATTGGTTTGGTATTTTTTTTTTTAATACGCTTGGTTTTATGTTTGACAAATAAAGAAAAAATCACATGTTTGTATTTATAATTTTGAGAAATTAGGAGTGTTTTATTTTAAAAGTATTAAAGAAAGAATTTTTTAAATTTAACTTGTGTTTATCAAAATTAAAAAGTTTAATATAATTTTTATATTAAAAATATTCAAATTTATTCTTATAATTATGTTTATTGTAGCTTTTTAAATTTTAAAATTATTTTACTATAAATACAATTATTGTTAATTGTATTTATCAAAAATTAATTTTATTTTTCATTTTAATTTTATTAAATATAATTGTTGCAATTTTTTAAAAAATTATATTTGAAAAGATAATTTTAATAAATTATTTTTAAAAAATAAAAGCTTTACAAAATTATACCTATATGTTTTAGTTAATTTATATTTTTAAATATTTTTATACATAATAAATCTTCTTTTTTTTTTTTGTCATACACGTATTCACTGACTCACATACAGTTAAACCCAGTTATTTATAGTGATTGAACCTTGTGTGACTCTTTAGGAGAATTAATTTTGCTACTAGTACACATACGTCAACAACCCTAATAAATCACATTATATTTAGGTTGTGTCTAGAATGAAAATTGAGATTAAATTAAGTTTTTATATTGTATTTAATGTAAAATATACTGAATTAAATTATGTTTAAATATCATATTTAATTTAAGATAAATATAAGAATTGAAGGTAAATTAAAGTTTGAAGAGTTAAATAAAAATATATTTAAAAATAAATATTATTAAAGTTTTAATTTTCAGTTCAAAAAATTTCAGTCCCTTCATAAAATTTTCTATTCCAATATTAAAATTTTACTTTTAATTTCTAATAACTGAATACAATATTAGTCTCTGTCTTTTTATCTCAATTTTATTATCTAAAAAGATACACTATTTTAAAATTTTGTTGATAGATATCTTTTTAAACATCCAAAATCAGAGACATCATTAACAAAAAAAAAAGTGAGAAATTTAATTTTCCAATAATAATAAATGTATAAAGAGTTTTCGTTAAAAAGTGTATTAAGAAAAAAAATTATAAAATTGTTACATTGCAAGCATAGAAAGAAACTGCATAATAAGTACTTTATAGTGAGAAAACAAACCTCCGATTCGAGTAGTAGTTTGGATCAAGCTTTGATGAGTCGTTGTTTGACCTTTATAAGAATATAGAACAAACAAGAAGCTGTAATATGCTCTGATTGATGCAAACGGAGGCTTTTCTACTCTCTATCTTAATCTTTGTTTTTTTTTTTTTTTTTGGGGTGGCCAGGGGGGTGGGTGGTTTGAGTGGAAGACCAGAATATTGAGATTGCTCTGAAAATAATGAAGTTGCAGAGGGAGATTACCAAGTGGTACATAATATATAGCATCCAAAGCACTAAAATATGCTCTATTAATTATTAATCTTTATGGTTAAATTGTGGATATGTATAGTTACTTTGGGACAAGACACAGACATTGAGATATAAAATCGTGTTTAAATATAGATAGAGAAATTGTGTCTAAAAATATTAAAATATTTTGTGTTTATTCTAATAAAAAAAATACAAAAATATTAACAAGAGATATAATTTATTTTTTATTTTTTATTATTTTTATTAATTTTTTTATAATGATATTTTTTATTATTATATATATATTTTTTAATTTTTAAATAAAAAATAAAAATAAATTAAATTTTTATAATTTATTTTATTTTATTATCAAATAAAATATAAAAATATTAAATTTTATATTTCTGTTATTTATATATATATTTTTTAATATTTTATATTATTTTATTCTCAAAAACAATTGCAGTGTATGTCGCTGCGGGCTGTGCATTTTTTAAGTATCAATAATGTGTTATATCAATATTTAACAGTGGATATGGTAGAGATTAAAAACTGGTAGGGGTTTCTTTTAGGAATCAATATTAGTACCCTTCATTATCATTATTATTTTATAAGAAAAATTTTTATCATAAAGAATTAATTATATATATTTGTGTATAATATATAGTGTTCATATATTTTTTAATTAAATAATTATCCACCAAAATAATTAAATTTATTATAATAAAATAAATAATCAAACATGTCATAGGAGAATAATTAATTTTTTTACAGTGGGATAATAAAAATATTTTATAAAACACCAAATATATATTTTTATACCATAATAATTTCGTATACATACACGTATCATAAATATGCAACTATCACTAATCTAATAATTAACTCGGGGTTTTATTCCATAAGTTTTAACGAAACTTTGTTTCAGCCAGGCCAGATGCGGTGACTAATTTTTTTTTTTAAATGTTATTTATACATTAAAATTAGTTATTAAAATTAGTCACTAATATATTTGTATATAAATACATATATGATTTAATTTATTTTTAATATATATTTATATTTTAACATATATTTTATACTAATGATTATTTTTGGTGGCTAATTTTAGTGTATACGTAGCATAACTCAATTTTTTTAGCCATGAAGATTTAGTATGTGTTATGCACAGTTGTGAATTTTGGCGTATTTTTTTATAAATATAGAAATAACACTTTTTTTATTTAAAATTTGTAAAATTGGAAGTTTAGTATTATCTGCAATACAAAATTTAGAATTCCATTTGTGATGTGATAAAAGTGATGAATAAATAGAAGGTTTAATTTTGTTTAGATACAAAATTTAGTGTTTAATTTGTACATTTAAATATAAATTTAATTTTTAAATTTATATTTTTTTAAAAAAAATAAAAAATTACAAATCTAACTTAATTTATACTCTCCACATAAAAAATACATCGAATCTCCATATTATATTTTAAATTAATAGTCAAATTCGTCTCTAAAAGATCACTAATTCTTTAAATTAGTCCTCAAAGGATTTTTTTAATCATATTAGTCCTTGAAAGATAAAACGTAAATCAAATTGGTCATTCCATTAGTTAGATGATGACGTGTCACGTTAAGTGCCACGTGTCATAATGACGTGTAATGTTAAGTGCCACGTGTCATCAGATGATTGGTTGACGTGTCAGGTCGGTGACACCTAACATATCACGTGCCACTTGACATGTAAAAAAGTTATTTATAATAAAAATAGTCTGAAAGTTCAAACTTAAATCACTTTCATCCTTAAAATTTTAAAAATTAATCAAATTAGTCTTTATATATATATATATATATATATATTTTTTTTTAATTTTTTTTTATAATATTAAATTTAAAATCTTTTTTGATAGTACTAATTTTAATATTATTTTTAGACATTAATAAACAAAATTCTCTTTACATAAAATAATAAAAATAATTAAATTATTATAAAATTATTTTGTCATTTGTATTTTAAAGTTTTACATTTTCAAATTGTAAGTTTTTTTTATAGTGAAATTTTTTTATTTAAATGAGTTTATCAAATTATTGTTGATTATATATTTAAAAAATTTAATATTTTAAATTTTACTAAATAATATACTAATTATTTTAAAATTTAAATATTTTAAATTTTTTTAAAATTATAATTTATATTATTGTTTAATTTATATGATAAAACTCAATAATTAAAAAATCAATTGATGGGATCACTTAACGTGACACGTCATTATCTAACTAATGGAAGGACCAATTTGACTTACGTTTGATCTTTTAAAGACTAACATAACTAAAAAAATTATTTGAGAACTAATTTAAAAAATTAATGATCTTTCAGGAACAAATTTAACTATTAACCTATTTTTAAAAATATCATCAGAAGATCAACACAAAATATAAAAAGCGATATGAGGTTGGTGGGACCGTGGGAGACCATCTTATATATTTTATATCTTTATAATTTAATAAATTTGATTAAATTATTATTTAATAAATTTTAATTATTAATTTTATATAAAAATAATTACACATAAATTAAATCTTCACTATTTCTTATACGTTGAGTTTATAACTTTTGCACAATTCCACGAGAAATAATATTCATAAGCCAACATTATTAATTTCAGTCTATTTATTTTAAAATTATTTCTTTAGCTAACTTTGCTCTTTTGTCACTCTAAACTCTTCCCTCTCATTTTATTGTAGAAAATATTGTACTTAAATTTTTTTTATTAGCAAATTATCGACTATTAGTTCCATTATTGATCTGGCATTTTTTTTCCAAAACGCGAGTTTTAAACTAAAGTTTTCGAATAAAATAAGTTGTTAATTAGTGTTGTTTACAGTGTGACGACGCTCCAATAAAAATTATACTATATATGTCAATTGCCCGTGTTATTATTATCAATAAAAACTATATTAGACTAATACTAGTTTTTGTTTGGACGTGGTGTTGCTCCTGCCTGGAAGCTTTGGACATATTTGGTGTCTTGTCATCTTGTGTGCGTTTGCAAAAAGTGACATATATCTTTGATTGATTATGGCAGATGTATATTAAAATTAATTATTAAAATTAATTATTAATATAAAATATATATTAAAATATAAATATATGTTAAAAATAAATTAAATTATATATATTTATATAAAAATATATTATAATTAATTTTAGTAATTAATTTTAGTCTATAAATATTTTTTTTAATTTATTCTCCATTTGGATTTTACCTGAAACGACTCTCAAGTCGTCTTATAAAATTAGTTTAGTCTATTTTTATGTAATGCAAGTTGTGGGTTTTGAAAATGAGGCTTAAACAAGGGCAAAGGGCTAGAAACACCAAGTCTTGATTTATATTAATATTCTATTCTATATCATATGTTATATATATATATATATATATTTAATTCTTATTCACAATTCACCCGATTGATTAGTCAATAAAGATTCCTGTACCACATGGTTTGCCTAATTAATAAAATTTCACCCCTTTTCTTTAACACCAAACCATTAAAGAATGTACCACATGCTTCACGTTATATATCGGCTCAGTGACATTTATAAATGCATGAAAAAAAAAATTGCAGGGAAAACAAGGGATATAAACGAGTACGGATAATCCGAAGGAGGCCACGTCTACAACGTCTTTTTTTAAAGATGTTTTTATGTTGTGTTTTAATTGGTTTCTGTATAATTTATTCGGTGTTCCTTATCACATATTATTAAATTCCTCAAAAGATTTTCTTTCCAAAAACTATAAAAAATATTTAATTTGGACTAAAACAAAAAAGGTAATAGATTAACTATTAAATTTTTTTTAAAAGATTATTTACATAAAAAAATATATCACATTCATCAATATATATATATAACAAGCTTAAGCCTTTTAAAATTTTTATAAATAAAAAAATAATTAATTATATTCGTACAATATATAAAATAATTACTATATTATTATTATATTATAGATTAAGATTCACTAATTTAAATTTTTTTTTATTTTTAATATAAGCATTAGAAATAAATAAAATTTTTATAACTAAATGTAGTGTAACAAAATATATATAATATTAATTAGTTCTTAAAAAATTTTAAAAAAATAGTTTCTTTCATTTTAGTAAAATAACTATTTATTAAAATAGACAAATTAATTATTTTTTTTATATACAGTTTTTTTAAGAAATAAAAGTAATTAATTAGGACATTGGTTAAGATAATTAAAGTCACTATTTCATTAAATTTTTAATTTAAAGACAAATTCTAGTTAATTTTTGTATAGAAATTTCGAATTTGAAAACATTGATAAAAATTATGTTGAATTTTGATTTATTTGATTCTCATTTAAATTAATCACTACATAAGTTAAAGTTCTGTTTTGAAATTATATTCGAGCTTTAATCTGATTTTTAAAGTTTCAATTTACTTAGTTTGATTTTTTAACTTAGGTACCTGTGACTCATATTAGGGTTTTAAGTGTTTAGTTGAAAAAAAATAAGGTAAAAAAAATTTCAATTGTCACATCAAATAGTCGCTAGAATGTATAGTGTAGCAGTCGTTAGTCCATCTCAGCATGTCGTTAACAATTTGTGAGACAGTGACAAAAATAAGATTAGGAACCAATGTGAGTCATAACTATTAAGTTGGGAGACTAAATTAAGTAAATCGAAATTTTTGAAATTAGATTGAAACATAGTTGTTAGAACCGAACCAGTGATCGAACCGGTCAAGCTACTGGTTCACTGGTTTATTGGTTCAACCGATAAATCACTAGTTGAACTGATAAAACCGATCTCACGTAAATATAAAATATAAAATAGTTAAAAACTTAAAATTAAAATTTGAAATACATATCTTCACTAACATTTTATGAAGAATCAAGTCTCAACTTCTAAAAATAACTAATATAAAAAAACCATAAAATTTTAATACTACAATAGTATCTTATTTTGACACAATAAAAAAATAATTAATTCACAAAGCCTATCATCTAACTATAATATCAGTAGATTTTAACACTAACACCAAAACAAATAACTTTAATCACAATACTAGCAATAAAATAGATCAAGTAAATTAATAAATTTTTAGTGAAATTTATATTTATATTAATAATGGTATATAATTAAAATATAATTAATTTTAAAAATAGAAAAAACAAAAATTAAATTAAATTAGATATTTATGTATACTATATAATTAGTATTTGTCAAATACAATACTTAGAAGTGCAATGGCTAAGTGGCAAGTAGAGGTCACTACAACAATATAGATTATTTTTGAGGGTTATAATGTGTAAAAAAAAAATTAAAATTTGTCAAAAAAATAAACTTTGACACTATTTTAACTATGAAAATATGTTAATAAAAGTTTTGTCAAAAATAGTATTTTTAACATATAAGTGATTGTGAAAAAAAATTAAATCTTATTTTAATAAATATTGACTGTCAAAAATAATTTGTTAGAAAATTTTGAGAACATATTTTCTGTGATACTTATTAATTGTCAAAAATACTATTTATTTTGACACTTATTGACTATAAAATATTCTCAACAAAAAATTTTAACAAAGAATGAGATGAGATCTTGAAACTAAAGAATAACTTGAGATTTTGAAGATAAAGAATGAGTAGTATAATCCTAAACTGAGAACAGTGTGATGTCAAAATTAACAGAGCCAAAGAAGAAGAAAAATAGTGGAGTAAATTGAAAACAAACGAGCGTCAAAATTGATGAATAATTTTCTACGGTCAAATTATTCATCAAGAAAACATAGAAAATTTGACATTTATGATATTTGTCAAAAATATATATTAATTTTGACATTTAATTATGGTGTTAAAAAATAAAGTGTTAAAATAACTCTATTTTCTTGTAGTGGGTTGCTTTTGCTCCAAGGTTCTTTGTTCGAGACCTTGTGGAGACATTTTAAAAAATTTTTTAAACAGACCAGTTTGGTTAGACCGGTTTGCACCAATTTTTATCGGTTCACACCGATTTTATTCCTTAAACGGTCCAAGGAGTAAACCTAGTCTGGTTCCGATTCTAGTACGGTTCACTAGTTTTTCGGTCGAACCAGTCGATCCAGTTCGGTTTTTACAACTATGGATTGAAATATAAACATAATTTCAGAAACCAATAAGTATTATAAGATGATCAAATTGGATCGAATCGGATCCACACTCTAATCAGATAGAAGTAAATATGTTTAAAAAAGTAAACAAAAAAAATTATTGACTTTTTTTATAAAAATAAATTTTTTTAATATTTTTTATTTTATGGATATATTTGATATCTGATCCAAACATAAAAAGTGCGAATATCGAATTTGATCTAATAAGTTTAGTGCGGATTGGATCGAAATTTCAGCCATATCCCACTATAAACACCCCTAGCAATAATAACTAAAAAATTATAATGATTGTATTTTTAACTAAGAGAAAGTGCAAAAAAAAAAAGGTACTAAATACAAGAACATTTAATTAAATATTAAAAATTTTCTTACTTTAAAACAGTTGGACTTTTTTTGCTTTTATATATATAATGTAATAATAATAATAATATGATAATTGTTTTATATATCACACAAATATAAACGTTTTTTTCTATAATCTTAAGAAAGGTTTTGTAAATCCCTAACCTTGTTATCGATTTTTGTAGTGTTAGCCCTCATATTATCAATTTGATTCATATATAATTCGGATGATAAATTATTTGGTGACGTACTTCCTTTTCTACTGTGATATACTTGTTTTTTTTTTAATTATTATTATTATTATTATTATTATTATTATTATTATTATGTACATTAAAAAATAACAGGTCAAATTATTGCCATAACATAATAGAAGTATGGAAGTTTATCATTCTTCTCTAATGGAGAAAACAAAATTCTTTTTAATAGTTTATTTAACGTTTAGTAGAATAAAAATAAATTTTATTAGAATAAATTTTAGTACGAGTTTAATATTTTTATTCATCATAAAATATTTATAGAATTACTCGTAGATAAATTTTAGAAAAAAAAATCATGATTTTTAATTTTATTTTAAATAAACTTTATTTTTAATTTTAAAATAAATTTTATTTTTATTTTTTAATAATATTAATTTTTTATCGAATATATTTATTTAATTATTTTTTAATCATATATAATTAAAAATAAACGGTGTTTTCATGGTTTAAAATAATTATATATGATTAAAATAATTTTCATGGTGTTTACCGTATATAATTATTTATAGAATTACCGTATATAATGAATGTGATATATTTTTTTTATGTAAATAATCTTTTAAAAAAAATCTAATAGTTAATCTATTACCTTTTTTGTTTTAGTCTAAATTAAATATTTTTTATTGTTTTTGGAAAGAAAATCTTTTGAGGAACTTAATAATATGTGATGAGGAACACCGAATAAATTATACAGAAACTAATTAAAACACGACATAAAAACATCTTTAAAAAAAGACATTTTACGCGTCTTTATCTGAGTGACCTCCTAATCCGAAACCTGATCAATATCGACCCGATCCGTGTTAATTGGTAATTGATCAACTTCTACATATTTGTCAACCGTATTGTTAGAAATAAGAGACTAAATTGGAGAAAAGAATTGTATATTATTGAGTGTATTCAAGTTATCTAAAACGATACAATATAAAATAATATTTATAACTAGGTGCTAAGAGAATCGAAATAATAAAAACGTAATATCCTATAATAAATATTTAGATATGCTAAATAATACTAATTCATCCTAATTATATTCTAACACATATAAACTCATGATAATTCTTTTTACTTCAACTCTGCACTTTAATTAGTAGCGCCAACTCTTCTGCAAATGTCGTCGTCGCAAAACAACGATATACTGAGGAGGTTTAGAGCTTGGATAAAAGTCTTAGGACAGAACTTAAAGAGAAGAGACTAGACAAGAGGTTTTAGAGATGGTTACGAGAGTTGGGAAAGGAAAGTAACATTTGAATATTCCTTCTAGACATGAAAAAGTGAGAGTTTAATTTGGAGGGAAATATAAATAATACTATGCATTAAAATATTTTTATGAATTAAATCTAACTAAATTAAATAATAAAACTTATAATAATTTTAGTTATAATTTTTTTTGTTATGTTAATTTAATTTGGTTAGACTTAGTTAACAAAAAAATTTAAATATGTAGCATTATTTATATAATAAATCTATATTGTTTGGGGTGTACTATGTTGTCAGTTAAAATTATACGTTAGCTAGCATTAATTACATCAGCAACTAATATGACGGAAAGACTAACTCGATCATTTTTTCAAGATAAAAATAGGAGTTAAGCCTTAAAGTGGTTTCTAAAATTACACTCAAGGCTCAAAGTGGTCTCTAAAATAATTACTCAATTTTATCCTCGAAATTATACTCCGAGATTTATAGTAGTCTTTTAGATAGTTTCTGTCCATCACCGGTCCCTTAGGTGATGACTTGGAATACAAATTACATAATAAAAGTTAGAGTTAAGTCTTAAAATAGCCTCTGAAATTGCACTCGAGCCTCAAAATAATTCCTGAAGTTAATAATTATTCAAATTTATCCTCGAAGTTGCACTCCGAGACTTAGTAGTCCTTCAAGCATTTTTCGTTCAGCAGTACCTTAAAACGACGTCGTTTTGAACATAAAAAAAAGAAACATAACATAGAACGCCCCAATTCGAAAAAAAAAAAGAAAAAAGAAAGAAGCGTAGCGTAGAACCCCCAGCCCACCCCCTCCCAATTCCCAATCTGTTCCCTTCCTCATCCCCATTCCCAACCACTTTTCCTCTTCCAACATTTCTCTTCCCCTTCTCCATCCTCGACCCGTCCCCTTTCTCTCCTCCAACCCTTCTTCCTCCCCTTCTGCTTCCCAACCTGACGTCCTTTTCATTTTTCTTCCTCTTCTGTTTCTCCAACCTGAGATTCTTCGCCCTCCTCTTCTCCTTTCTAATTTGATGCCCTCCCCCTCCCAAATCATACTCTCACACTCACAAGAGCTCTCCTCAACCTTTGCCGCTGTCGTCTCTCGCCGGCTTCCATTTCGCTACCGCTGCCGCTCGTTAGCCTCTATCTCCACTCGGTCCCCCTCTTCTCTCCTTTGACACGGTTCTCTCTCTCCTACACTCTGGTCTAAGTTGTGTTGTATCATTCTTTTTATTAAACCTCTTATAAAATCTCATACAATCGGAATAAAATTGTTTCTAATACGAAAAACTTACATGTTAAATTGAAAAATAAAAAGTTCTCCCCAAAATTCACACAGAGAAAGTTGTGTCCATAAATACACAATCATCACTTCATTATTCCTTAATTCCACTACCAAATATATTGTTGTCACCTCTTCCTCTTGTGTGTAGTGTTACTTTTTCTGCTTCTTATATCTATACACAAAAAATTTGAATTTGATCCCAACTATTAACACAGGTGTTGAATTAATTGACGATGTTGCTATTTCTTGTTCGTTGGTGGAATTGTGTGTTTGTGCTACTAAATTCAGGAGTTGTTAATGCTCAGTATTACCAAATTGTTGGAGACAAAATCCTTCCATTCAGCAAAATTGTTGTTGATTCTTTCGAACATGGCAACTTCTCTACAATTCAATCTGCCATTGATTCTGTTCCTTCCAACAATAAGTATTGGGTTTCAATCAATGTCAAGGCTGGTATTTACAGGTAATAAATTCAATATTCTTTTGCTCTGCAAAGAAATAGTAACTTTTTTTAGATAACTATTCACTTCAAATGTTTTATGTGAAAATAACAGTTATAAGTGAAAATTCAGGTGCAATTAAATGCCTCTGAGTTTCTACCTAATTAATTGTTATTTTCACATAATATTTTTATGTAAATAGTAATATTTTTAGATCGAGTCTTATTTATTATTATTTTGAGTTGTGGCATGTAACTCTTTTATTTAATTTGACTTAAGAAATTTGGTGTTATAGGGAGAAAGTGACGATTTCAAGTGATAAACCATACATAATATTGAAGGAAACTGGAAAGAAGAAAACGTGGGTTGAATGGGGTGACCATAATACAACGGTACAACCGCTCAGAGCCCCACGTTTCAATCCATGGCTGATAATATCGTCGTCAAATCCATCTCTTTCAGGGTAATAACTAACCATTTATAATTATATATCATTCTCTGCCTATTTTTATTTCATTTCTTAAATATTATTTAATATTTGAAAATCTTCCATTTCTAATATATATGACATAAGTGACCTTCTTATTATGTTACGATGATAGATCTTAGTGGATAACCAATCTCTTATTGAATTATAAAAAAAAATATTTTTTAATTCTTTTTATTTATTTAATTATATCTGGTTTCCAAACCCCAAAATTTCAGTGAACAAATAACTAATAAAATTTAATTAATGTTACATACCTTGAAATTAAAATAAGTCTAATTTGAATGATTTATTATCACCATATTTTATTATATCACATAATTAATGTAATTGACCCAACTTACCCAATACTTAAATATCTCATATTTTACGGCAGTTTTTTTTTGCTCAAAAGATAATGTGAAGCTTGTAAAATTCGGTTAAATCGTAATTAATTAAATAATAAATTAAATATAAGCGAATATGGTTAGAAAATTTAGTAATCGAAATTTGATAATTTAAATATGATATTTGGACTCGGTGAATTTTTCTGAGTCGGAAAATATAGTTTTCTGAATAAAAATGTGCACTAGAAATTTGACCGGTAGTACCGGCTGCGATCTGTCCGGTACTGTGACTGAAAAAATTAATTAGAACTGAATAATTTTAAGAAATAAGAATTTATAATTTGGGAAGATAGAAATATTTAAAATACGATTTAAAACTCTAATCTTAATGGTTTTGGCCCAAAATTGGGCCAACGGATTAAACCAAGTGCACCGGGCCCAAGTGGGCCCAAGACCCAACATATATAAATACTAGCTATGAGTATTTCAGCTCATTTACCCTAGAGAATGAGAGAGGGGCAGATAGAGAGAAGAGAGAAAGAAAACCTAGCTTCCCAAACTTTAAATCACCATAACTTTCTCTCCGGAATTCCGATTGACGAGCTGTTTGCGGCCACGTGTTGCTCTTCTCATTCTCTACAATTCTATCTAAGTTTTGTGGTGAGTATTCCACTGTCCTCTGCCCAATTTTTATTTTTCTCTTTAAATTCAAATTTGATTTGGGTTTTGAGAAAATCTTGTGATTTTGGTTATTTAGAGGTACTCTAGTATGAGTCATTGGTGATATTCATCATAAAATATAGTGAGTTAAGGTAAGAAACCCTCTAACCCTTATAATTTATCAATTTCATGAACCATAGGTTGATTATAAGTGTGAAAATTGATATGTTAGAGTATTGGGTGATTTTGGTACACAATTGGAAGATTGATATTGCTTGTGGGACTTTGGTAAGGCTTGGAGTTAAGGTTGGTGGAGACTTCCAAAGAAGAGGATCAATTAGTTTGGCTCTAAGAGGTACGGTTTAAGTTTCATTTAAGTACCGTGTGATGTGATGAGAATTCTTAGGCTAGATGCCCCTAGAATTATGTTTGGATTGTATAAATGGTTGGTACTAATATGTATAGTTGATATGTAATGTAAATTAATGATTGGATTGAAAATTTGATGAATTGGGTAATGAATATTAGTTTGTGGAATATGCATTTATATTGTGAATTTGGCCGGAGGCCGAAAAGAGTTAAGGAAGGTAAATGATGTGTGTATTGTGTGATGTCATATGAGATTGAATGGAATTGTGATTGTTGTTGTTTTGTTACAATAGATTGTATGGATTATGTGGTTATTGGTTTTGAGGGAGGTATTGATGTCTCTGTTGGTAATGCATGTGGGTTGTGTATGATGATATGGATTTATATGTATTGGGGGTTGATGGAATTTGTATTGTTGGAACTTGAGATGTTGAATAAATATATGATATGGTATTTTGTTTGAAATTGAGTTATTTGATTGAGATTGGTCAAAATGGTGGATTGGTGAATTGTGAATTTAATGAAGATGTTGAAAATATGAGTTGAGGAGGCTTGAGGTTGATTTTGGTAAGTTTTGGTTGGTTTTGAAAAGGTTTGAAATTGGTTTGTGTTGAAAATTTAGTTTTTGTTGGTTTTTACGAAAGTTGTGATTTTGATCTATTTTAACGGAGCATAACTTGGACTCCGGATCCCCGTTTTGTAACAAATCTGTTTAGAAATAAAATTGGATCTGAGATGTTTATGCCGTTCGAAGAACGGGTGGAAAATGATTTGAAACGAAAAAGTTATGCCTGTCGGAAGTTTGGGGTTTGAAAATGTAATCCTGCAGCTTTTTAAACTTAGTAAAATTTTGATAAAATGTACTCCGACGCGCACGCATGGCCGACACGCACTCGTCACTCACAATTTTTACTTTCTCACGCGTGCGTCAGGCCGACGCGTACGCGTCGCTGTATTGATGCAGGTGCGTGGTATAAATTCCAGAGAGTTGTGATGGTAGTGTGCCGGTTTTGTGCGAGGGGCACAAAACGCATGCACGCATACGCGTGGCTGACGCGCATGCGTCACCCAACCTCTCTACTTTCCACGCGTGCGCATGGACGACGCTTACGCATCACCCGCTTTTCTCCATTTTCCACGCGTGTGATGCGTGAGCATCTTGTCTATCTTTTCCTAGTGAATTTGCATCTAAATTGTTGAATTTAATTAAGAATTAATTATATTTTAGCCACTATGGATGCTATTTTGAGTTTTGTACAATACTGTTTATTTTAGGTAGCATTTGGCGGAATTTGATGGAGTTTCTACAGAGAAAGAGAAGAAGCCAAGGAGATGACCAGCGAATACCGACGCGGACGCATGGCTCACGCGACCGCGCGGAATAGAGGAAATCGCAATGACGCGATCGCGTGCCTGACGCAAACGCGTGGACTGGAATCTGCACAAATGACGCAAACGCATGGACGACGCGGACGCGTCACATGAGCGATATGCAGAATTGACAGAAAACGCTGGGGGCGATTTCTGGGCTATTTTGACCCAGTTTCCAGCCCAGAAAACACAGATTAGAAGCTGCTGCATGGACAATTCAAGTGGTCCCCATCCATCCATTGAAGATTTGATTATTTAAATTAATTCAAATTTAAATTCAAATTTTAATTCTAGGAAAAGATATTATTTTAATTTTTAGTTTTAGATATTAGATTTAAAATTAATTAGGATTAGTTATAAAAAGGGGAGACTTCTCTTCTAGTAAAGAGATACCATTAGAGGGATTTCATTAGGGAATTCTATACAAATTTACATTCTATATTCCATGAGCAACTAATCCTCCATTGTTAAGGTTAAGAGCTCTGTCTATGGATTAATTTTATTGCTTTTTCTATTTTAATTTATGTATGGATTTATAATTTAAGAATTGTTTTTGTTCTTTATTTTATGAATTTGGGTGGAACGGAAGTATGACCCTCTTTCTATTTGAGTTCTTGTAAAACTTGGAAAAGCTCTTTACTTGAACAATAGCTTGAAAACATATTCTCCTAAATTTTAATTATCTGGATTTAACTGGATACGTGACATATAATCCTTTTATTTTTGGGTAATTAGAGTTTTTGTGGCATATAAACTGGAATTTGATTATCATGCTCTAATTGGAATTAATTGACCAAGGAATTGGTTGTTGATGAATTTTAGAGGAGACTAGGAAGGTCTAAGAAATTAGGGTCTAGTCACATATAGTTTGCCATAAATTAAATCCTACATGATTAAAATAGTTAGTAAGAAAAATTAATCCGGAAAATAGATAACTCTGAAACCTTAACTATCTTCTCCATATTTTATTCCCAACTTATTTATCTGCCTATCTTTAATATTTTTTATATTGTTTAATATCTTTTATATTGCATCTCAACACTATTTTCTGTTTGTCTAACTAATCCTATCAAATGCTATTGTTGTTTAATCCATCAATCCTCGTGGGATCGACCCTTATTCACATAAGGTATTACTTGGTACGACCCGGTGCACTTGCCGGTAAGTTAGTGGGTTAAAATACCGCACCAAGTTTTTGGCGTACGCGTGACCCTATTTTTGGCAAAAATTGATTTTTGAGTTTTTAAAAACGAATTTCAGACTTCTATGCCTCCATTTTCATCCTTTAAGTCCTAAATTTGTATAGTATGCCTAGTAATGAGAAGAGGCTTGGAGTAATGAATTATGATTGATGAAGTGCAGAAATGATGGTTTGAAAATGAATGTGACGTGTGATTCCGGGTAGTAGGTAGTGGCATTGTCCACTTGCTCGGGGTATGAGATAGGGAAGGAGAATTATGATAAATGAGTTTAATTATGGAGTTTTGAATGAATATGTATTTGTGATACCTGGGTAGTAGCAAGGGTCGTGGTTCGTCCCGCTTGCTCCGGGTCATTGTTTGAGAATTAGCAATAATGAAGAGTGATTATGAATGAATATGTATTTGTGATACTAAGGTAGTAACAAGGGTCGTGGTTCGTCCTGCTTGCTCCGGGTCATTATTTGAGAATTGGTAATAATGAAGAGTGATTATGAATGAATGTGGTAAATGAATAATGATGGAAAATGTTTGAATGTGAGTATGCTTGTGTTTTCTCTCTGATTGTAAGGGTGACAGGACATCGATACCCTCTAATGGTGATAGGGCACATATACCCTCTAATGGTTACATGGCACGTATTCCCTCTAATGGTAATAAGGCGCAACAGAGAGACTGTGCTCGGTTAGCTACCGGACACGTCGGGTTGGCTTGATAACCGACAGATGATATCATCAGCCATAGGGCAGGTACACATAATTTGCATATGTTTGAATTGTTTGGGTTTGCCTATTTGCTTTGGATTGCTATATCATATATGCTATGTTACCTGATTATGTGCTACTTGCTCTACTTGTACCTTATTGTATATTACTTGCCTGTATTACTTGTATTTGTACAACTGAGAGGTCCCTCATGCTGGTGTTAGTTGACGCTGAGGGTTGTTCTTGATGAGATGAGTTGATGATGTAATTGATTAATGATGATGATTATTAAATGAGGTAATTGAGCTCCCTGTGTAAATGCAGTGAAGTGATTTCACTTGCTCCAGGTAAGGATATGAGGTAATGATATAGAATTGCTGAGACAAATGGTTTCGTTTATAATTCTGATTGCGAATTGTGGAAAGGTTAGAAAGTTGGGAAGCATAAGGAACATGAATCAAATTTAGCATTCCCTTATGACAGTTGCCTATTCATGGATTAGCGAGAACATATGATGAATATTTGATGAAAGAAAGTTTAGGATGCTTAGTGAGTTTTTATTACAATGTATTATATTTATTAGGCACTTTTACCGTACTGGGAACCCATGGATCGGGGGTTCTCATTCCGTATATATCTCTTGTTTTTCAGATGCAGGTCCAAGTGCTCAGCAGTAAGCTGTGGTTTGCCTGAAAGACGGTGATGACCTTTAAGATCTCTTATTTACTTTTGCTTAGATTCTTTCCACTTTTGTTTTTAAAGAACTGATGCTATGTATTTAATCATTTTAAAAACTTGCCTATAGAGGCTTTTATGTTTCTTTTGGGAGAGATTAGGAGATACTGTTGTCAACTAATTTCATACTGTACCCTAGCCGGCCTAAATTTCGCGAGTTGCAACTAGTAGCTATTTACTTATGTTATATATCTATATATTGTCATTCTCTTACTCTTCTTTATGACTTTATCTGTATATCGCTTTCGACTTCACGCTTTATCTTTTAGTTGTCAATACGTGAGTGCTACGAATTCGTGATTTTATTTTTACTCCTTTTCATGCTTCTCGATTAATACTCCTTTGAATTATACTTATAAACTATGTATTAAAAATCTACCTTGAGAGGCGTACCACCTTATTATCATTGACTTATGACTCGAGCATAAGGATTTGAATATTAGCGTGTTACATTATGGTATCAGAGCAGTTCGTCCTCATGAGCCTGAGGGATGGAACTACTTATGCTTCAATGCATACTCTGAGTCTGTGCCTGTGCCAGTTAGGGTATCCGACCGATACATCTAGCATGAAGTCCATGAGTTTACCTTTGGTAATTTGAATCACTTAACATGAGATATTGAGTTTGATCACCTCGATATCGCTTGTCTAGTGTGGACAAGACCCGAACGGTGTCTCATGGACATAAATGAAGTAATCGGGGAGGAATTTCCAAAAATGAACCGGTGAGAACACGCCAAAATAGGAATTTTGACAGTGGTATGAGTGATATGTGTTGGTTTTGGAATTTCTGAGTGACATACCTAGAGGCGAATGGTTGAAAATGATTGGTTTAATTAGGCTTGAATCTATTGGATCTTGGTGATTGAGAAGAGAGAAGACTTGTAAATAGCATTACTGTATTTTGGATTCGAGCAAATGTGTAGGAATGGGATAATGACTATTGTTAGAAAACTGATGTTATAGGTTTGAACGATTAGGTAATGTGTGTATGAGGATCAAGGATTATTAAGAGGTTGTGATTGAGTCTTAAGAGCAGAGTTGCTGAAGAGTGTGTGAAAAAGGTGGCTGCAGAGAAAGGAAGTCATAGGGAGCACTACCAAGGATTCACACCAAGGGGTCGAGAGTTTAAGGAGAGAGGATACACACAACACTTTCCCCAAGGACGGAATAACTTTGCAATGAATGAGGAGTCCCAAGGGAACGGTAAGAGAAAACAGACAACGGCTGCTTCAGATGTTTCGAGCTGTCAGAGACGTGGAAGTTATCACCCAAATAGGCCGTACCGATTGAGGTTAGGTGTATGTTACAAGTGCGGATTACCAGGGCATGTATCAAGAAATTGACAACAAGGAGGGAGTTACGATGCAGGCCGATTGTGATAGTAAGATTGAGGTAATTGCAATAATCAGGCTTAAAGGACAGTGCATGATTTTATAAAACTACCTTTACAATAAAACTGGGAATGTAGAGCTTAGTATTAGACTTAGAACCAAACCGGATGGTCCGAGTAGGGGTTTGCTTTAAACAAAAATGCTTTGGGCTTTGAATATCTGATAAGTTTAGCAGATTAATACAAATGGATAAATGCCAGTGATGTAAACGATTTTTTGTTGAGATTGATATGTTGTGTTTGTTATTTAATTGGGTGATTTCTGGATTTTTGGTGAAATAGATTGAATCCGTGACTTTTAGTTTCCTTTGATTTAAGTATATAAGGAATGGTTCTAAATGATGGATTTAGAAACGTTGATTTGAAATGTTGGTTTTGATTGAGTTGAGGTTGAAAGGAGGGGACCTGTTCCGAGGGTTACCTGAAATTGTAGGTCGATTTAGGACGAGATCTTCTGTACTGGTCGGAGATGACGTGTCCGGCTGGTGGGTGGCGGCCGGAGCTGTCGCGTCCGACTTGTTGGACTGGCTATGCTGCTGATCCTTTGTCACCGGAGGGTGGTGGTACCTGCAAGGGACTCCGATGCTTAAGTTAGCAAGGGTATTAAGCAGGTTTTTTAGTAGAATCAGAGTATGAGTTATACCTGGGTGCTCCAGTGTATTTATAATGGTGAGAAGTGACCTTTTTAAATAAGATAAGTTAGTTATCTTATCTTATCTTATCTTATCTTTGAGTGAGGTCATCTTATCTTCAAGGGAACCGCCCTTATTCCTGTAGGCTTGGGCTGCCTTAGAATTTGGGTCGTGTTCCTTGATTTTGGGCCCTTCTTTGGGCTTTCCTGTTGGTTTGGCCAAGCTCTTTGAGAAGAGGTCGGATAATCTGACCTGAAGAGGTCGGTCGCCTTGTCGCTAAACATCCCGGGTCGGATAGCTCGACCCAGGGTATGAACAGTGCCCCTGCTCGAGCTCGGTCTTAGTTTTTAGGACTTCGATCCTTCTCTGGTGAAGCCGAACTCGAGCATTTGCCGACTTCTTTCTTTGTAGAGTTTTCGTTTTTTGAATGTGGAACATTTTCTTCTAAAAGCGTGCGCTTTTGTATTAGCGCTCTGTTCTTGGGAATGTGCGAGGGTTTAATACCCTTATTAATTGATTTTTAATGCCCCGTTTCCTTTGGCTCCTTTATTTTGAACTTTACACACAAAAACGGTTTCTCTTCTTCGTTTTACTTTGTAACTTCCCCCTTTACTCTCTCACTTTCTGTTGTCGCCTGAATTTTGCGTTTTTGCGTTACGGCGTCATTTGGCGATTTCTGGGTGTTTTTCTTTGAAAGGAGATTCCGTCTCTCCATCTTCAATCTCCTTTGAAGTTTCTTCCTTTGTTCAGGTGGTTCTTCTTTTCATTATTCTTGACATTTTTTCGGTAAAGCTTTGATTCTGACTGAATGTATGTTGGAAAGCTTGAACCTTTTTGTGGTCTTGTGTTTGTTCGTTATTGTGATGTATTTTTTCTGGCTTTTTGTCTTTGCATGTTTTGTTGCTGCTTCTGGTTAGTTCTTTAATGCTTGAGTTTTGTGAACTGCACTTGTTGTCTTCTGAAAAGATTGCCCCTTGATTTTTGCCTTGTTGATAGCTTTCCTTGCTGCTGAACTTTGTAGGAGATAACGATAAAATTTTTGATTTTCTTTGTTTGTTTGGGGTGCGTCTTCGATGATTTCTTCTTTGATACATTTTGTCGCTTGGTGGCTTCGTTTGTTACTTGAACTGGGACGGTGAGCCTGGGAGATAATTTATTTTGATGGCTTTGTGGTTCGTAGCCTTCTTCTCAAAGTGTCGCTTTAGTTGCAGAATAAAGAGGGGTTTGTTGTTTTCCTGTTAGGATGTATCAAGATGTGAGCTTGTAGGTTTTCCTTGTTCTGTGCCTGCCTCCAAAGGATGCCCCTGGATCTTTGGTGTGGGGCCTGGGGTTTTCTTTTATTGTTTGTACTGCGCTGATTTATGTTGGTCGAGCTGTTTAGTCGTACGTTCGAGATGTTTTTTAGTAATCCCATTTTCTTTTCTTGTTTGTAGGACTAGTTCACCTCATGTCTTCTCGCAAAAATATTGTCGAGACGTCTTCCCAAGTCCCTGAGGGCATGGCTGATTGGGTGGATTCCATGGTTCTTCTGTGTGTTTCGTTGGTTGATTCTGAGTTTTGTCAGCAACTTAGGCAATTTCATAGGATTTGTGATAACGGTAGTGATGAGAAGAACTATGAGCTTGTGTCTCCAAATTCTAAGGAGAGGGTCTATTTTTCTACCCGAATTGCTGGAGAGCGCCCCTTTTTCTATGCCTACGACTTCTTTTTTAGTCAAATGAATATTACTCTTCCTTTTACCCCTTTTGAGACCAATCTGTTATGGTCCTGCAACGTAGCTCCATCCTAACTTCACCCCAATTCCTGGGGTTTTATAAAAATCTTTCAGTTGTTGTGTCGTGAGTTCAGTATCCCTGCTTCACAATCTCTCTTCTTTTATCTCTTTGTTTTGACAAAGCCTGGGGTGGTTAAGAAGAAAGCCGCTTGGGTTTATTTCCGAGCTTCCCAGGGAAAAAAGGTTTTCTCCATGTTTGATGAATCTTTCCGTGACTTCAAAAATTACTTTTTTAGGGATCGAGCTGTTGAAGGAGCTCGACCCTTTTTTCTGGATGAGAATGATGAGCCCGCCTTTCCCTTGGAATGGCAAAAGGATGTAAGAGTATCTAGATATACGTGGAAAATGTTAGATGAGGCTGAGCAAGCTTTCGTGACTGTACTGGAAGAAAACTGGGGGTAGCTTCCCCATCTCGACACAAAAAAATTTTTAACCAACCCCTCTCTCCTCCGAGCTGAGCTGGGTAGTGGTCAATTTTTTGGTTTTCCTTGTTTGTCGAGATTATTTCTTGCAAGCTCTTTTCTGATTCGTAACTTGGTTTCCTGCTGTTATGTTTTGTTTGCAGAGATGATTAAAAATAATGAATCTATGAAGGCCTTCAAAGGGCAAGGAAGGCTACTGCAGCCCAAAATGTCTCGGCCAAGGCGGCCGGTGAGGGGTCGTCCCAGGTTCAGTCGAAGCCGGCCGTACCGAGCTCACCAAGGGCGAGGAAGGTAATCCCTACTCCCCGGGTTCATTTGGTCGATCCTCCGCAAGCTTCTGTGGCTACTTCTGGTGCTCCTCCCAATAAAAAACAGAAGACAACTGAGCCTTTTAACCTTGACGCCCCTGACTTTGACGCGGTTGAGTTTGTTGATCAGCAGATTGGTCTTTATGGTACCATCCCCACTGACGATGTCTCTCTCCTTCGCCATTTAGACTTCATTACTCGGAGCAGCATTAAGATGGCACATATGGGAGCTGCTATGTACTGTACTGCTCAAGATCTTCCCCTTCATGCTACCAAGGCCTTTATGGAGGAGGCTAAGCGGGAGTTTGACAGAATGAAGGGTTTGAAGGAGGAGCTTCAAGTGAAGGTGGCCAGGATGGAGAAGGAGTTGGAGGGCGAAAAGGCTAGTTCTGTTGCTTTGGCGGCTTCTGTGAGGTTGGCTGAAGACACGGCATTGAGGCACAAGGAAAGTTATGTCACATCCTACCGCGAGGTAATGCGTCTTAGGGAGGAGTTGGAGTCTGCCCGAGTTTATTATGCCGAGCTCCAAGGTCACCTTGTAGGTAGCGTAAATGCTGCTTATGAGAACCTGAATGAGCAAGTTCGAGTTCTTGCTCCCGAGGTCGACCTTACTCTCTTCAGCCTGGACAATGTTGTAAAGGATGGCAAGATTGTCCCTGACGACCCTGATGACGACGATGTTGAACCTCTTCCAGTGCCGGTCGCCAAAGCCACTGTTGTGCCGACTTCTTCAGCTCCTCCAGCTGGGGTTAGTCATCCCGAACCAGAACCTGATTGTCAGATATTAAATCGGGATGACGGGACGGTGGATGCAGTGCCCCTTCAGACTCGCCCTCCTTCACCCCGTGTCAATGCTGCCGAGAAGCCTTCAAACCTTGAATGACATTTCTAAGTGTTTATGTGGATAGCCCGGCTTGTGGGCTTTTAAACTCTTTTTAATAGATGATGTTGACTGTTGACACTCTGTTAGTTGCTTGTTTAGCAACTTCATTTTGAAAAACAAAATAGCTTCCAAGTTCTTGGGGCTGATTTGGGTAGCCTCTTGAGCTTGTTTTTGTTTATAACTTCATGCTTTTAATATCATGTCGGTTTTTATTTATCTTGGTACCTTTTTTAGGTTTTTGGCAGTGTTGGAGCCTTGTTGCTCGACCTCTTTGGATTGCCTTTGCGTTTCCTGTTTGTGGCTTTGATTCCTTTGAGGCTTCTGAAGTTATTTCTAGTAATCCTGTTTTGTTTGGACCTTTTATGAGGTCTCTGCCAGGTATTACTTTTTATAACTTTAGCATTTTATGGAGGCCGACTTCGTCATGTCGGGTCTTTCTAAGTTATTTTGTAATCCTCTTTTTTGGACCTTGTTCAGGTCTCTTTCAGGGATGACTTTTATAACTTTATATTTTGGGCCGACTTCGTCATGTCGGGTCCTTCTAAGTTATTTTTGTAATACTCTTTCTTGGACCTTGTTCAGGTCTCTTTCAGGGATTACTTTTTATAACTTTTATGTTTCGGGCCGACTTCGTCATGTCGGGCCCTTCTAAGTTATTTTTGTAATCCTCTTTCTTGGACCCTGTTCAGGTCTCTTTCAGAGTATACTTCTATAACTTTTATGTTTTCGGCCGACTTCGTCTTGTCGGGCCCTTCTAAGTTATTTTTGTAATCCTCTTTCTTGGACCCTGTTCAGGTCTCTTTCAGGGATTACTTCTATAACTTTTATGTTTTGGGCCGACTTCGTCATGTCGGGCCCTTCTAAGTTACTTTTGTAATCCTCTTTCTTGAACCTTGTTCAGGTCTCTTTCAGGGATTACTTTTTATAACTTTTATGTTTTGGGCCGACTTCGTCATGTCGGGCCCTTCTAATTTATAGTAATCCTCTTTTATAGGGTTGGCCAGACCACTTTCCAGGGATTAACTTATAACTTTGGTTATTGCAACTGGGCCGACTTCTTTACGTTGGCCAGTCTTTAAGTTATTTTTTAGCAATCCATTTTATTAAGACCTCGTCAGGTCCTTTCTATGGATCACTTTCGATAACTTCTTGCATTATTCTGTTTTCATCTTTGCCGATTTGTAGAAATTGGGTTTAATCCTCGTTTGGTCGACCTTTTGATGAATTTGGTTTTCATCTCTGTTGGTCTTTATCGTGATTGTGCAGTGAATTTGATTTTCACTTTCTGCTGATAATTTGGGATAATTTTTATACATGCGGGAATTTTTATCCCTTTAAATTGGATAATTTGTAGGTCTTGGCTTGGTGCCTCATTAAAAAACCTTTTCAGAAAAAAGAGTGCGCCTTATGCCAAGATCCTTTATCATCCCTAACTATAGTACCTTCTTAGGTTGCAGGCGTGCCAGGACCTAGGAAGCTCTCGTCCATCGAGTTCGGACAGTCTGTAGTAGCCCTTTCCAAGTACTTCTATGACTCGGTAAGGTCCTTTCCAATTTGCTGCCAGCTTTCCTTTTCCAGGTCGAGTTGTTTCGATATCATTTCGGATTAGGATGAGGTTGTTCTCAGCGAAACCTCGTGGCACTACCTTTTGATTATATCTCGAAGCCATTCAACGTTTTAATGCCTCTTCTCTGATCCGAGATCTTTCTTGGACTTCTGGAAGTAGGTCGAGTTCTTCCCTTTGAAGTTGGGAGTTGGCTTCTTCATTATAGTGGATTACTCTAGGCGACCTTTCTTCAATCTCCACTGGGATCATTGCCTTCATTCTGTACGCCAATCGGAAGGGTGATTCCTTTGTGGTGGAGTGTGGCGTTGTTCGATATGCCCATAGGACTTGTGGGAGCTCTTCCACCCAGGCTCCTTTTGCGTCCTATAATCTTCGTTTTAGCCCAGCCAATATGACTTTATTAGCGGCTTCGGCTTGTCCATTGACTTGGGGGTGTTCTACGGAAGTGAATCGGTGTTTTATATTCAAGTCGGCCACTAACTTTCTGAAGCCTGTATCTGTGAATTGGGTGGCATTGTCTGTGGTGATGGAGTACGGAACCCCGAACCTTGTGACGATGTTCCTATATAGGAATTTTCGACTTCTTTGAGCAGTGGCGTTGGCTAGGGGTTCTGCCTCAATCCACTTTGTGAAATAGTCTACCCCTACTATGAGTAATTTAACTTGTCCCGATCCCTGAGGAAAGGGTCCGAGAAGGTCGAGTCCCCATTTTGCGAATGGCCAAGGTGAGGTCACGCTGATGAGTTCCTCTGGCGGGGCGATGTGAAAGTTGGCATGTTTTTGACATGATGGACATGTCTTTACAAACTCCGTGGCTTCTTTTTGTAGAGTTGGCCAATAAAATCCTGCCCGGAGTATTTTTTTGGTAATTGCTTGTGCTCCGAGATGATTGCCACAGATGCCACTGTGTATTTCTTCTAGAACTTCCTTTGTGTTGGAAGTCGGCACACATTTTAACAATGGTATTGAAATCCCTTTTTTGTATAGGGTATTGTTTATGATAGTGTAGTATTGTGCCTCTTGTTTTAACCTCTTTGCCTCCTTTTCATCTGTAGGAAGTGTTTCTGTTTTGAGGTAGTTAATTATGGGAGTCATCCATCCTTGATCCCGACCTGTTATGGCTAGGACTTTTTCCTCTTCCGAGATTGACGGGTTCTGTAGCATTTCCTGGATGAGACTTCTATTGTTGCCCCCTGGTTTGGTGCTGGCTAGCTTTGAGAGTGCGTCAGCTCGGGCATTCTGTTCTCGGGGTATGTGACGGACCTCATATTCTCTGAGTTGTCCGAGCTGTTCCCTGGTTTTGTCCAAGTACTTTTTCATGGTGGGGTCTTTGGCTTGGTAGCTCCCTGCAATTTGTGAAGTGACTACTTGTGAGTCGCTGAAGATGGTAAGCTTTTGAGCTCCAACCTCCCTAGCCAGCTTCAAACCAGCTAGTAGTGCCTCATATTCCGCTTGATTGTTTGAGGCAGGGAATCCGAATTTGAGGGAGAGTTCAATTTGAGTCCCTTGGTTGCTTTCAATTATCACACCCGTGCCACTTCCATTTTTATTTGAGGAACCGTTCATGTAGAGATTCCATTCTGTGGGGATTTTCGGGGTGTCTGTAAATTCTGCAATGAAGTCGGCCAAGTATTGTGATTTAATGGCTGTCCGAGCTTCGTATTGAAGGTCAAATTCGGACAACTCGATGGCCCATTGCAAGATTCTGCCTGCTAAGTCCGTTTTCTGCAAAATCCCTTTTATGGGCTGGTTGGTCCGAATCTTAATGGTATGAGCTTGGAATTATGGACGAAGTTGTCGAGATGTTAGTATGAGAGCGTAGGCAAATTTTTCTATTTTTTGGTAGTTCAGCTCGGATCCTTATAATGCTTTACTGATGAAGTATACGGGTTGTTGCCCACCGTCGTCTTCTCGAACTAGTGCTGAGGCTACTGCCCGACTTCCTACCGCGAGGTACAATATGAGTGGTTCTCCTTCCCGTGGCCGAGTTAGGATAGGTGGTTGTCCCAAGAATCTCTTGAAATCTTGGAAGGCTTGCTCGCAATCCGTTGTCCATTCAAACTTTTTTCCCTTCCTTAGAGTGGCGTAGAAGGGGAGAGATCTTATTGCCGATCCGGCTAGAAATCTGGACAAGGCTGCCAACCTCCCGTTTAGTTGTTGTACCTCTTTGACACAAGTCGGACTCTTCATGTCAAGTATGGCTCGGCATTTATCCGGATTTGCCTCGATTCCTCTTTGTGTGAGCATAAAGCCCAAGAATTTGCCAGCTTCTACTACGAAGGTGCATTTTGCAGGATTGAGTCGCATGCCATGCCTTCTTATAGTGTCGAACACTTGGGTTAAATCGGACAATAGCGTCTCTTCACTTTGTGTCTTTATTAACATGTCGTCTACATAGTCTTCCATGATTTTACCGATATGATCCGAAAAGACCTTATTCATTAATCTCTGGTAAGTAGCCCCCACATTTTTAAGACCAAAAGGCATGACTGTGTAGCAGTAGTTTACTTTTGGAGTTAAGAATGAAGTTTTTTCTTGATCGGGTGGATACATTGGGATTTGATTGTATCCCAAATATGCGTCCATAAACGAGAGGTATTTATATCCGGAGGAGGCATCTACCAGGGTGTCGATACTTGGGAGTGGATAAGGATCTTTTGGGCAGGCTTTGTTGAGATCAGTGTAGTCGGTGCACATTCACCACTTCCCATTTGATTTTTTCACCAAGACGACGTTAGCTAGCCATAGTGGGTACTTGACTTCTCTTATGAATCCTGCCTCCAATAGAGCTTGTACCTGCTCTTCCACAGCTTGGGATCGTTCTGGTTCGAGCTTTCTTCGTCTCTGTTGTACTGGCCGAGATCCTGGGTAAACTGCCAACTTGTGGCACATTAATTTGGGGTCTATGCCTAGCATGTCTGCAGCCTTCCATGCGAAGAGGTCGACGTTATCTCGTAAGAACCGTACGAGTGATTCTTTTATGTCTCCTTTTAGGATTGTACCAATATTGGTTGTTTTGTCCGGGATGTCTCCGATCTAGACTTTCTCTACTTCACCTTCGGGTTGTGGGCGGAGTTCCTCCCGCCTCTGAATTCCACCGAGTTCGATTGTGTGGAATTCTTCTCCTCTGCCTCTGAGGTTCAGACTTTCGTTGTAACAGTGGCGTGCCATCTTTTGGTCTGCTTTTGTTGTAGCTATCCCTTCTACAATTGGGAATTTCATGCACAGATGTGGAGTCGAGACTATTGCGCCGAGCTGATTCAATGTTGTCCGACTATTAGGGCGTTGTAAGCTGAGCTCACGTCGACCACGATGTAGTCTATCTTGAGTGTTTTTGATTGGTTCCCTTTCCCGAAGGTTGTGTGTAGTGAAATGTATCCAAGTGGTTAAACTGGGGTATCTCCCAGTCCGAACAGACTGTTCGGATATGCTCTAAGTTCTTTTTCTTCCAGGCTGAGCTTGTCGAAGGCAGTTTTGAACAAGATGTCGGCGGAGCTCCCTTGGTCTATTAGTGTGCGGTGGAGATTTGTGTTCGCTAGTATAATAGTGATGACCATGGGATCGTTGTGTCCTAAGATGATACCGGATACGTCTTCTTTGGTGAAAATAATTGCAGGGATGTCGGGTGTTTCCTCTTTCCCCTCAACATGATACACTTCTTTAAGGTATCTTTTGCGAGATGATTTGGAGATTCATCCTCCCGAAAATCTACCATGTATCATATGGAGGTGTCTTTCTGGTGTACGAGGTGATCGCTCTGTTTGTCCGACATCTTCGTCCCTTCTTCTTTTTCTTTGCTCATCGTCCCGGGTGGCCAGATACCGATCTAGTTTTCCTTCTCTTACTAGTTTTTCTATGACATTCTTTAAGTCAAAATATTCGTTGGTGGAATGCCAGCGGATTCGATGGTATTCACAATATTCGGTCCGATTTCCTCCCCCTTTCTTTCCTTTGAGTGGTTGAGCTGGGGGTATTTTTTCAGTGTGGCAAACTCCTCTGTAGACGTCCACAAGGGACACCCGAAGAGGGGGCGTAATTGTGGTATTTTTTGATTTTTTTCCCATGTCGATCTTCCTTTTTTTGGACTCTTTATCCTTATCCCGGGAGGGATAGGTGAATCCAGATTCTGAGGTCTCTCCTAGTCGAGAGTTTTCCTCCATGTTGATGTACTTCTCTACTCGTTCTTGCACTTCGTTCAGAGATGTGAGGTGTTTTTCGATATAGATTGACTAAAAGGTCCCTCTCGCAAGCCATTGATGAGGACCATAATGGCAGCCTCTGTTGGTAGGCTTTGTATGTCCAGGCATGTATTGTTGAATCTTTCCATATAGTTGCGAAGACTTTCCCAATCTCTTTGCTTGATCCCCAATAGGCTCGGGGCGTGTTTAGCCTTATCTTTCTGGATGGAGAATCTGGCTAGAAACTTCTTGGCTAAGTGATGAGCGGATATTTTATACGCTTTTTGGGGATAATTTCATATAGTTTTGAGTATGTTTTAGTTAGTTTTTAGTCTATTTTTATTAGTTTTTAGGAAAAATTCATATTTCTGGACTTTACTATGAGTTGTGTGTTTTTCTGTAATTTCAGGTATTTTTCTGGCTGAAATTGAAGGAGCTGAGCAAAAATCTGATTCAGGCTGAAAAAGGACTGCTGATGCTGTTGGATTCTGACCTCCCTGCACTCAAAGTGGATTTTCTGGAGCTACAGAACTCGAAATGGCATGCTTCCAATTGCGTTCGAAAGTAGACATCCAGGGCTTTCCAGAAATATATAATAGTCCATACTTTGCACAAGGATAGACGACGTAAACTGGCGTTCAACGCCAGTTCTCTGCCCAATTCTGGCGTCCAGCGCCAGAAAAGGATAAAAAACTGGAGTTGAACGCCCAAACTGGCATAAAAACTGGCGTTCAACTCCACAAATGGCCTCCGCACGTGAATTGCTTAAAGTCTCAGCCCCAGCACACACCAAGTGGGCCCCAGCACACCAAGTGGGCCCCAGAAGTGGATCTCTGCATCATCCATCATAGTCCACTCATATTTTGTAACCCTAGGCTACTAGTTTAGTATTTAAACAACTTTTAGAGACTTATTCTGTATCTCATGACATTTCAGATCTAAACTTTGTATTCTCTGACGGCATGAGTCTCTAAACCCCATTGTTGGGGGTGAGGAGCTCTGCTGTGTCTCGATGAATTAATGCAAGTATTTCTGTTTTCCATTCAAACACGCTTGTTCCTATCTAAGATGTTCATTCGCGCTTAACTGTGATGAAGGTGATGATCTGTGACATTCATCACCTTCCTCAAACCATGAACGTGTGCCTGACAACCACCTCCGTTCTATATCCGATTGAATGAGTATCTCTGAGATCTCTTAATCAGAATCTCAGTGGTATAAGCTAGAACTGATGGCGGCATTCATGAGAATCCGGAAAGTCTAAACCTTGTCTGTGGTATTCCGAGTAGGATTCAAGGATTGAATGACTGTGACGAGCTTCAAACTCCTGAAGGCTGGGCGTTAGTGACAAACGCAAAAGGATAGTAAATCCTATTCCAACCGGATCGAGAACCAACCGGTGATTAGCCGTGCTGTGACAGAGTGCGTGAGCGTAGTTTTCACTGGAAGGATGGAAGGTAGCCATTGACAACGGTGATCCACCAACACACAGCTTGCCATAGGAGGACGTGTGTGCGTGAATCAGAAGACAGAGGAAAGCAGAGATTCAGAAGACAAAGCATCTCCAAAACTCCAACATATTCTCCATTACTGCACATCAAGTAACCTTTAATTTATGCTCTCTTGGTTATTCACAATTCAGCTGATAAACATAATTGACTTCCTGACTAAGATTTACAAGATAACCATAGATTGCTTCAAACCAACAATCTCCGTGGGATTCGACCCTTACTCACGTAAGGTATTACTTGGACGACCCAGTGCACTTGCTGGTTAGTGGTACGCGTTGTGAAAAGTGTGATTCACAATTCGTGCACCAAGTTTTTGGCGCCGTTGCCGGGGATTGTTCGTGTTTGAACAACTGACGGATTATTTTGTTGCTTAGATTAGGAAAAAAATCTTTCTTTTTTGGTTTAGAGTCTTTTATTATTTATCCCTTGTTAAAATACTTTAAACTTATAGCTCAGTTAATTAGAACGTGGTGTTCATGTTCATGGTAATTGGCTATCATATTTTTAAAAAAAAAAAAAAAACTTTTTCAAAAATAATTTTTCTGTTAAATCCTGGGCCAAACTTTAAGTTTGGTGTTTTCAAAAATAATCTTTCTTAAAATTTTCGAAAGTTCCATAACTCATTTGGCTAGAGCGTTAATCTGTGTTCTTGGTAATTGGGTTAGAATCTTTTATACTCTTTTCAAAACCTTCTTTTTCATAAATAATATTTTCTCTATTAAATTTTGTGCCAAACTTTAAGTTTGGTGTTTTCTTGTTGATTTCCCTTTGGTTTTCGAAAATTTTGGTTTGGTTTTCTAAAAATTTTAAGTTTGGTGTTCTTTCTTCATGTTCTTGTGTTCTTGTGAGTCTTCAAAGTGTTCTTGAGTTTTCCTTGTGTCTTGATCTTAAAATTTTTAAGTTTGGTGTTCCTTGGTGTTTTCCCTCCAAAATTCTCAAAAACAAGGAGCATTAGATCTAAAAATTTTAAATCTTGTACTATCTTATTATTTTTCTCTCTCCTCACTAAATTCAAAAATATCTTTTCAAAATATCTCTTCTAACTTCCTAACTTCTTATCTTTTCAAAATTTGTTTTAACTAACCAACTAACTTTTTGTTTGTTTCTTAACTTTCTCAAAACTACCTAACTAACTCTCTCTCTCTCTCTAATTTTCGAAAATATCTTCCCTCTTTTTCAAAAATTTCTTTTTTATTAACTAATTAATTTTTATTTTTTATTTTATTTTTTTTTATACGAAAAAAAAAATTTAACTTCAAAATTCAAATCCTTTTTAGTTATTTTATTTTATTTAAGTATTCACTTCTTATAAAATAAAATAAATAAAAAGGTAAATTAGTCCAAGTTATATCCATATATCCATCATGGACATAAGTGGAGATGGACAGTTCAGGAGGACTTTGGGGTCATATTCTAACCCCTCTACTGCTTCATATGGGAGTAGCATCTGCATACCCTCCATTGGAGTTAGTAGCTTTGAGTTGAATCCTCAGCTCATTATCATGGTGCAGCAAAGTTGTCAGTATTTCGGTCTTCCACAGGAAGAACCTACAGAGTTTCTGGCACAATTTTTACAAATTGCTGACACAGTACATGATAAGGAAATAGATCAGGATGTCTACAGACTATTACTGTTTCCATTTGCTGTAAAAGATCAAGCTAAGAGGTGGTTGAATAACCAGCCTAAGGCCAGCATAAGGACATGGAAACAGCTGACAGAAAAATTCCTGAATCAATACTTCCCTCCAAAAAGGATGACACAGCTAAGGCTGGACATCCAAGGCTTTAAACAGGGAGATAATGAATCCCTTTATGATGCCTGGGAGAGATACAGAGAGATGCTACGAAAATGCCCCTCTGAAATGTTTTCAGAGTGGGTCCAGTTAGACATCTTCTACTATGGGCTTGCAGAAGGAGCTCAGATGTCTCTAGATTACTCAGCTGGTGGATCTATCCACATGAGAAAGACAATTGAAGAGGCTCAAGAGCTCATTGATACAGTTGCCAGGAATCAGCATCTGTACCTAAGCAGCAACCCTTCCATGAATGAAGAGGTTAAAACAGTAACTGCTGAATTCAGTACTGTAAAACAAGCTGCTGAATTCAATCAGCAATTGGATTTTCTAACAAAGCAGCTAGCTGAATTCAAAGATAGGCTACAGGAGACAAGGATAGCTAACATACATATGGACGAACAGTTTAAGCAGACAAAGCAGCAGCTATCAAGGCAAATAGCAGAAGAATGCCAAGCAGTTCAATTAAGAAGTGGGAAAACATTAAATACCCCACCTCAAGGCATCAAAAATTCAAGAAATGAGCGACCCACCAAAGATTCACCTGAGGACAGTAAGAGCCCAGGGAAAAATAATTCTGGCACTAAAACGCCAGAAAATGGGTGGAAGGCTGGCGCTGAACGCCCAGACCATGCCCAAAACTGGCGTTCAGCGCCAGAAACAAGGCAGGATTGGTGTTCAACGCCAGAAATGGGCAAGAATCTGGCGCAGAATCCAGCGTTGAACGCCCAAAATGGGCACATTTCTGGCGTTCAGGCGCCAGGAACAGACAGTGAGTTGGCGTCTAACGTCACTCCAGCTTCTGACTCTGGTACTCAATTGCCAGTAAGGGATCAGACACACACAAGTGCTGATAACAACCCCTCTAAAAAGGCTTCTTTAACCACTAAGGTTGAGGAATATAAAGCCAAGATACCTTATCCTCAAAAACTCCGGAAAGAGGAGCAGGATAAGCAATTTGCTCGCTTTGCAGATTATCTGAGGACTCTTGAAATAAAGATTCCATTTGCAGAGGCACTTGAGCAAATACCTTCTTATGCCAAGTTCATGAAAGAGATCTTGAGTCATAAAAAGGAGTGGAGAGAAACAGAAAGAGTTCTCCTCACTGAAGAATGCAGTGCAGTCATTCTGAAAAGCTTTCCTGAAAAGCTTAAAGACCCTGGGAGTTTTCTGATACCATGCATATTAGAAGGTGATTGCACCAAGACAGCTTTATGCGATCTTGGGGCAAGCATCAACCTAATACCTGCATCCACTATCAGGAAACTTGGCTTAACTGAAGAGGTTAAACCAACCCGGATATGTCTCCAACTTGCTGATGGTTCCACTAAATACCCATCAGGCGTGATTGAAGACATGATTGTCAGAGTTGGGCCATTCGCCTTTCCCACTGACTTTGTTGTGCTGGAAATGGAGGAGCACAAGAGTGCTACTCTCATTCTAGGAAGACCCTTCCTAGCAACTGGACGATCCCTCATTGATGTCCAACAGGGGGAAATAACCCTGAGAGTCAATGATGATGAGTTTAAGTTGAACGCTGTCAAAGCCATGCAGCATCCAGACACATCAACAGACTGCATGAAAGTTGATCTCATTGACTCTTTGGTAGAAGAGATCAACATGGCTGAGAGTCTCGAATCATAGTTGGAAAACATCTTTAAAGATGTTCAGCCTGATTTGGAGGATTCAGAGGACATGAAAGAGCCTCTAAACTTTCTTCTGAAAGAGGAAAAACCTCCTAAACCAGAGCTCAAGCCACTACCACCATCCTTGAAATATGCATTTCTGGGAGAAGGTGACACTTTTCCAGTAATCATAAGCTCTGCTTTAAATTCACAGGAAGAGGAAGCACTTATTCAAGTGCTAAGGACACACAAGACAGCTCTTGGGTGGTCCATAGGTGACCTTAAGGGCATAAGCCCAGCTAGATGCATGCACAAAATCCTATTGGAGGATAACACCAAACCAGTTGTTCAACCACAGAGGCGGCTAAATCCAGCCATGAAGGAAGTGGTGCAGAAAGAAGTCACCAAATTACTAGAGGCTGAGATTATTTATCCCATTTCTGATAGCCCCTGGGTGAGCCCTGTTCAAGTCGTCCCAAAAAAAGGAGGCATGACAGTGATTCATAATGAAAAAAATGAACTGGTTCCTACAAGAACAGTTACAGGGTGGCGCATGTGTATTGACTACAGAAGGCTCAATACAGCCACCAGAAAGGATCATTTTCCTTTACCATTCATAGACCAGATGCTAGAGAGACTAGCAGGTCATGATTATTACTGCTTTTTGGATGGCTATTCAGGCTACAACCAAATTGCAGTGGATCCCCAGGATCAAGAGAAAACATCATTCACATGTCCATCTGGAGTGTTTGCTTATAGAAGGATGCCCTTTGGGCTATGTAATGCGCCCGCAACCTTCCAGAGATGCATGCTCTCTATTTTCTCTGATATGGTGGAAAAATTTCTGGAAGTCTTCATGGATGACTTCTCAGTATATGGAGACTCATTCAGCTCCTGTCTTGATCACCTGAAACTTGTTCTGAAAAGATGCCAAGAAACCAACCTAGTTTTAAACTGGGAAAAGTGTCACTTCATGGTGACTGAAGGAATTGTTCTTGGGCATAAAATCTCAAACAAGGGAATAGAGGTGGATTAAGCAAAAATAGAGGTAATTGAAAAATTACCACCACCTGCCAATGTTAAGGCAATCAGAAGCTTTCTGGGGCATGCAGGATTCTATAGGAGGTTTATAAAGGATTTTTCAAAAATCGCAAAACCTCTAAGCAATCTGCTAGCTGCTGACACGCCATTTGTGTTTGACACAGAGTGCCTACAGGCGTTTGAAACGCTGAAAGCTAAGCTGGTCACAGCACCAGTCATTTCTGCACCAGACTGGACATTGCCATTTGAGTTAATGTGTGATGCCAGTGATCATGCCATTGGTGCAGTATTGGGACAGAGGCATGACAAGCTTCTGCATGTCATTTATTATGCCAGTCGCGTTCTAAATGATGCCCAGAAAAATTACACAACCACAGAAAAGGAATTACTTGCAGTGGTTTACGCCATTGACAAGTTCAGATCCTACTTAGTAGGATCAAAGGTGATTGTGTACACTGACCATGCTGCTCTTAAGTATCTACTCACAAAGCAGGATTCAAAACCCAGGCTCATTAGATGGGTATTGCTTCTGCAAGAGTTTGATATAGAAATAAGAGACAGAAAAGGGACAGAGAACCAAGTAGCTGATCATCTGTCCCGGATAGAGCCAAGGGAAGGGACGTTCCCCCCCCCCTTTCTTGAGATCTCTGAGACGTTCCCTGATGAGCATCTATTTGCCATTCAGGAAGCACCATGGTTTGCCGATATTGCAAACTATAAAGCTGCAAGGTTCATACCCAAGGAGTACAATCGAATACAAAAGAAAAAATTAGTTACTGATGCAAAGTACTACTTGTGGGATGAGCCCTATCTCTTTAAGAGATGTGCAGACGGAATCATCCGTAGGTGTGTCCCCAGAGAGGAAGCACAGAGAATCCTATGGCATTGCCATGGATCTCAGTATGGAGGCCATTTCGGAGGTGAGCGAACATCCACCAAGGTCCTCCAATGTGGCTTCTATTGGCCCACACTCTATAAAGATTCCCGAGAGTTTGTACGTAATTGTGACAGTTGCCAAAGAGCTGGTAATCTGCCTCATGGTTACGCCATGCCTCAACAAGGAATCTTGGAAATAGAGTCGTTTGATGTATGGGGAATTGACTTCATGGGACCTTTCCCACCATCCTACTCAAACACTTATATTCTGGTGGCAGTTGACTATGTATCAAAATGGGTTGAGGCTATTGCCACACCCACCAATGATACTAAAACAGTGCTGAAGTTCCTCCAGAAACATATCTTTAGCAGGTTTGGTGTCCCTAGAGTGTTAATCAGTGATGGGGGCACTCACTTCTGCAATAAACATCTTTACTCTGCCATGGTTCGGTATGGAATTCGCCACAAGGTGGCCACTCCATATCATCCACAAACCAATGGGCAAGCTGAAGTCTCTAATAGAGAATTAAAGAGAATCCTGGAACGGATAGTAAATACCCGTAGAAAGGATTGGGCACGGAGCTTGGATGATGCTCTGTGGGCTTACAGAACAGCATTCAAGACCCCTATAGGGACCTCTCCATACCAACTGGTGTATGGTAAGGCATGTCACCTGCCCGTGGAACTGGAACATAAGGCCTACTGGGCAACCAGATTCCTAAACTTTGATGCCAAATTAGCAGGAGAAAAAAGATTGCTCCAGCTAAATGAGCTAGAGGAGTTCAGATTCACAGCTTTCGAAAATGCCAAACTATATAAAGAAAAATAAAAAAAGTGGCATGACAGAAAGCTGTCATCTAGAATCTTTGAACCAGGACAGAAGGTTCTGTTGTTTAACTCTAGACTCAGGCTATTCCCCGGGAAACTGAAATCCCGGTGGAGGGGACTATACGTGATTACAAGTGTATCACCATATGGTTATGTGGAGCTTCAAGATATTGATTCTGATAAGAAGTTCATTGTCAATGGACAGAGAATCAAGCATTATCTTGAAGGCAACACTGAGCAAGAATGCTCAAGGCTGAAGCTAGATTAAAAGCTCAGCAAAGTCCAGCTAAAGACATTAAAGAAGCGCTTGTTGGGAGGCAACCCAATTTTTATTTATTCTCATGATTTTTCATGTTTTATTAGGTTCATGATCATGTGGAGTCACAAAATAAATATTAAAAATTGAAAACGGAATCAAAAACGGCAGAAGAAAAATCACACCCTGGAGGAAGCACCTGTCTGGCGTTCAACGCCAGAACAGAGCATGGTTCTGGCGCTGAACGCCCAAAATGGGCAACATCCTGGCACTGAACGCCCAGAACAAGCATGGTTCTGGCGTTCAACGCCAGAAATGGCTAGTAAATGGGCGTTGAACGCCCAAAGTTGTGTGCAAGGGCATTTTGCATGTCCACATTGGTGCAGGGATGTAAATGCCTTGACACCTCAAGATCTGTGGACCTCACAGGATCATTTCAAGATCTGTGGACCCCATAGGATCCCCACCTTCCCTCCTCATAATCCTAGTTTTTTTTCTTTCCACATCTTCTTCTTCTTCTTTTGCTCGAGGGCGAGCAACATTCTAAGTTTGGTGTGGTAAAACAATTATGTAAAGGATCTATAGCTCAGTGGTAGAACATGTGGCTGCAAATCAAGAGATACCTCAGGGGATGCACTTCCCTCCACATAATTATTGGAAGCAACTGAGGATAGAAATACCAAAAATCACTAGGAATCAAGCCACAAAGGCAAGGAAGAGACATAAAAGAGCTCAAGAACATCATTGGTGCCTCAAGAAGGAAATGCCATCATCACTAAGGTGGACTCATTCCTTGTTCTTACTTTCTCTGTTTTTCGTTTTCTCTATGATAAGTGCTTATCTATGTCTGTGTCTTCATTACATGATCATTAGTAGTAATTAGTGTCTAGTTTGATTTTATCCCCAATTAAGTTATAGTCTATTTTTCTCATCATCAGTAAACATGAATAAAATAGTAGATCTTTTGAATAAGAGGCAATAAAATTTCGAGTTTAATAAGAGAAATTCTAATTAGTTAAATGTGGTGGCAATGCTTTCTGTCTTCTGAATGAATGCTTGAACAGTGCATATGTCTTTTGAATTTGTTGTTTAAGACTGTTAAATATGTTGGCTCTTGAAATAATGATGAACATGAGACATGTTATTGATAATCTGAAAAATCAAAAAAATGATTCTTGAAGCAAGAAAAAGCAGCAAAGAACAAAGCTTGCAGAAAAAAAAAAAAAGAAGCAAGCAGAAAAAGCCAGTAACCTTTAAAACCAAAAGGCAAGGGCAAATAAAAGGGATCCCAAGGCTTTGAGCATCAGTGGATAGGAGGGCCTAAAGGAATAAAATCCTGGTCTAAGCGGCTAAACCAAGCTGTCCCTAACCATGTGCTTGTGGCGTGAAGGTGTCAAGTGAAAACTTGAGACTGAGCGGTTAAAGTCAAGGTCCAAAGCAAAAAGAAGAGTGTGCTTAAGAACTCTGGACACCTCTAATTGGGGACTTTAGCAAAGCTGAGTCACAATCTGAAAAGGTTCACCCAATTATGTGTCTGTGGCATTTATGTATCCGGTGGTAATACTGGAAAACAAAGTGCTTAGGGCCACGGCCAAGACTCATAAAGAAGCTGTGTTCAAGAATCATCACACTGAACTAAGAGAATCAATAACACTATCTGAATTCTGAGTTCCTATAGATGCCAATCACTCTGAGCTTCAATGGATAAAGTGAGGTGCCAAAACTGTTCAGAAGCAAAAAGCTACTAGTCCCGCTCATCTAATTAGGATCTGAGCTTCAATCAAAAACTCTGAGATATTATTGCTTCTCAACCTATTAGTCTTCTATTTTATTTGTCTAGTTGCTTGAGGACAAGCAATAGTTTAAGTTTGGTGTTGTGATGAGCGGATATTTTATACGCTTTTTGGGGATAATTTCATATAGTTTTGAGTATGTTTTAGTTAGTTTTTAGTCTATTTTTATTAGTTTTTAGGAAAAATTCATATTTCTGGACTTTACTATGAGTTGTGTGTTTTTCTGTAATTTCAGGTATTTTTCTGGCTGAAATTGAAGGAGCTGAGCAAAAATCTGATTCAGGCTGAAAAAGGACTGCTGATGCTGTTGGATTCTGACCTCCCTGCACTCAAAGTGGATTTTCTGGAGCTACAGAACTTGAAATGGCATGCCTCCAATTGCGTTGGAAAGTAGACATCCAGGGCTTTCCAGCAATATATAATAGTCCATACTTTGCACAAGGATAGACGACGTAAACAGGCGTTCAACACCAGTTCTCTGCCCAATTCTGGCGTCCAGCGCCAGAAAAGGATAAAAAACTGGAGTTGAACGCCCAAACTGGCATAAAAACTGGCGTTCAACTCCACAAATGGCCTCCGCACGTGAATTGCTTAAAGTCTCAGCCCCAGCACACACCAAGTGGGCCCCAGCACACCAAGTGGGCCCCAGAAGTGGATCTCTGCATCATCCATCATAGTCCACTCATATTTTGTAACCCTAGGCTACTAGTTTAGTATTTAAACAACTTTTAGAGACTTATTCTGTATCTCATGACATTTTAGATCTAAACTTTGTATTCTCTGACGGCATGAGTCTCTAAACCCCATTGTTGGGGGTGAGGAGCTCTGCTGTGTCTCGATGAATTAATGCAAGTATTTCTGTTTTCCATTCAAACACGCTTGTTCCTATCTAAGATGTTCATTCGCGCTTAACTGTGATGAAGGTGATGATCTGTGACATTCATCACCTTCCTCAAACCATGAACGTGTGCCTGACAACCACCTCCGTTCTATATCCGATTGAATGAGTATCTCTGAGATCTCTTAATCAGAATCTCAGTGGTATAAGCTAGAACTGATGGCGGCATTCATGAGAATCCGGAAAGTCTAAACCTTGTCTGTGGTATTCCGAGTAGGATTCAAGGATTGAATGACTGTGACGAGCTTCAAACTCCTGAAGGCTGGGCGTTAGTGACAAACGCAAAAGGATAGTAAATCCTATTCCAACCGGATCGAGAACCAACCGGTGATTAGCCGTGCTGTGACAGAGCGCGTGAGCGTAGTTTTCACTGGAAGGATGGAAGGTAGCCATTGACAACGGTGATCCACCAACACACAGCTTGCCATAGGAGGACGTGCGTGCGTGAATCAGAAGACAGAGGAAAGCAGAGATTCAGAAGACAAAGCATCTCCAAAACTCCAACATATTCTCCATTACTGCACATCAAGTAACCTTTAATTTATGCTCTCTTGGTTATTCACAATTCAGCTGATAAACATAATTGACTTCCTGACTAAGATTTACAAGATAACCATAGATTGCTTCAAACCAACAATCTCCGTGGGATTCGACCCTTACTCACGTAAGGTATTACTTGGACGACCCAGTGCACTTGCTGGTTAGTGGTACGCGTTGTGAAAAGTGTGATTCACAATTCGTGCACCACTAAGTCATCGAAGCTTGTGATGGACCGAGGAGGTAGATTGTCGAACCATCTAATTGCTGTTTTTGTTAAAGTGGTTGGGAAAGCTTTACAGCGAACAACGTCTGAGGCGTCGGTGAGGTACATTCTACTTCTGAAATTGCTGAGATGATGGCCGGGATCTATAGTGCCATCGTACAAAGTCATATCCGGGAGTTTAAAGTCCTTTGGGATTTTAGTCTTCATGATCTCCTTGATAAATGGATCTTGGTCCTTACGAGAGCTATCCTCATGAGAGGGTTGATTAGCTTTGGCCTTGAGATCGGCTTCGAGTTTTAGGAGTTTGTCCTCTAATTCACAGCGTCGCATTATTTTCCTTTGTAGGTTTTTCTCGGCCTCTCGCTGATGTAGGGCTTCTTTTTCAAGTTTTTTTAATCGATCTTGAAGTGCCTCCATGGCTCCCGTGCTTGGAGAATTCTTTTCGTTGTTAAGTTGAGGAGTATCCTTTGGTGTGGTGTCCGCATTTTTGTGCGGCATTCTATCCTCTAGATCTGAATCGTGGTCGTTGTCATGGTCATCCGCCATGGTGATGGGATGACTTCCAGGTCCCCGGTAACGGCGCCAATGTTCCGAAGGTTACCTGAAACTGTAGGTTAATCTCGGACAAGATCTTCTGTACTGGTCAGAGATGACATGTCCGGTTGGTGTGTGACGGCCAGAGTTGTCGCGTCCGACTTGTTGGACTGGCTATGCTGCTAATCCTTTGTCACCGGAGGGTGGTGGTACCTGCAAGGGACTCCGATGCCTAAGTTAGCAAGGGTATTAAGTAGGATTTTTAGTAGAATCAGAGTATGAGTTATACCTAGGTGCTCCAGTGTATTTATAATGGTGAGAAGTGACCTTTTTAGATAAGATAAGTTAGTTATCTTATCTTATCTTATCTTATCTTATCTTTGAGTGAGGTCATCTTATCTTCAAGGGAACTGCCCTTATTCCTGTAGGCTTGGGCTGCCTTAGGATTTGGGTCGTGTTCCTTGATTTTGGGCCCTTCTTTGGGCTTTCCTATCGGTTTGGCCGAGCTCTTTGAGAAGAGGTCGGATAATCTGACCTGAAGAGGTCGGTCGCCTTGTTGCTAAACATCCCGGGTCAGATAGCTCGACCCAGGGTATGAACAGGACCTGTGACGGGTGGCAAACTCCAATTTTTAGGGGAGGTGCTGTCGAAATTTTTCCAAGAATTTGAAAGAGTGTTGTTGGTTATGGTTTTGAAAATGAATTTTTATTTGAGTAACTTTAAGAAAAGAGATGTGTTTCAAATGCTTTTATAGATTATTAAAGAAAATCGGATTCTTATGATTTTGTTAACTTGTTATTTCAAACTCATTTGATTTCTAAAAACTGAAGAGAGTTTTGATTAATTAGTCAAAGACTTTAAAACAACAATTTATATATAAATTCGAGGGTTTGGGAATAAGAAAGTAAGTCTGGAGGTTATGCTTGGAGTTGAGCTGTGATTAGTGGTAATTGGCTTGACAGAGAGAGAGGATAGTGATGGAATATGATTAAGGTATGGTGATGATTTTTGATTGATTATAATGATGTGGGATGATGACTATGATTAATGATGATGGTGATATCATTGATGACATGATTTGAGATTTAATAAGATGTGAGTTGATGAGATGATGAAAGTAATGAACGAGGCTGTTGTTCGGCGTTGGACGAATGATCGAGATCCTCGGAGATAAAGGAATCAGAGTGCGACAATGGAAGCGCGCTGAGTAAAAAGACCTTGGGACTACTATGCGTTGGATATAAAGGCAGACTACGCTCACGTACTCGTGGTGGCGGATGGAATTTTCGAGGGCGAAAATTTTTGTCAGAGGGGTAGAATGTAAGATCTGGTTAAACCATAATTAATTAAATAATAAATTAAATAGGAGCGAATATAGTTAGAAAATTTAGCAATCGGAATTTAATAATTTAAATATGATATTTGGATTCAGTGAATTTTTTTGAGTCAGAAAACATAATTTTCTGAATAAAAATGCGCACTAAAAATTTGACCGACAGTACTGGCTGCGATCTGTCTGATACTGTGGCTGAGAAAATTAATTAGAAGTGAATAATTTTAAGAAATAAGAATTTATAATTTGGGAAGATAGAAATATTTAAAATACGATTTAAAACTCTAATCTTAATGGTTTTGGCCCAAAATTGGACTAACGAACTAAACCAAGTGAACCGGGCCTAAGTGGGCCCAAGACCCAACATATATAAACACTAGCTATGAGCATTTCAGCTCATTTACCCTAGAGAATGAGAGAGGAGGCGGATAGAGAGAAGAGAGAAAGAAAACCTAACTTCCCAAACTTTAAATCACCATAACTTTCTCTCCGGAACTCCGATTGACGAGCTGTTTGCGATCACGCATCACTCTTCTCATCCTCTACAATTTTATCTAAGTTTTGTGGTGAGTATTTTATTG
Organism: Arachis hypogaea; assembly: GCF_003086295.3. NCBI lineage: Eukaryota > Viridiplantae > Streptophyta > Magnoliopsida > Fabales > Fabaceae > Arachis > Arachis hypogaea. Next base: position 10,892,485 of record NC_092047.1, read on the forward strand.
TCTTCTGCCCAGTTTTCATTTTTCTCTTTAAATTCAAATTTGATTTGGGTTTTGAGGAAATCTTGTGATTTTGGTTATTTAGGGGTGCTCTAATATGAGTCATTGGTGATGTTCATCATAAAATACAGTGGGTTAAGGTAAGAAACCCTCTAACCCTTGTGATTTATCAATTTCATGAACCCTAGATTGATTATAAGTGCGAAAATTGATATGTTAGAGTATTGGGTGATTTTGGTGCACAATTGGAAGATTGATATTACTTGTGGGGCTTTGGTAAGGCTTGGAGCTAAGGTTGGTGGAGACTTTCAAAGAAGAGGATCAATTGGTTTGGCTCTAAGAGGTACGGTTTAAGTTTTATTTAAGTACCGTGTGGTGTGATGAGAATTCCTAGGCTAGATGCCCCTAGGATTAAGTTTTGATTATGTAAATGGTTGGTACTAATATGTATAGTTGATATATAATGTAAATTAATGATTGGATTGGGAATTTGATAAATTGGGTAATGAATATTAGTTTGTGGAATATGCATTTAAATTGTGAATTTGGGCCGGAGGCCGTGAATCTTGGGCCGGAGACCAGAAAGAGATAAGAAAGGTAAGTGATGTGTGTATTGTGTGATGTCATATGAGATTGAATGGAATTGTGATTGTTGTTGTTTGGTTACAATAGATTGTATGGATTATGTGGTTATTAGTTTTGAGGGAGGAATTGATGTCTTTATTGGTAATGCATGTGGGTTGTGTATGATGATATGGATTTATATGTATTGGGGGTTGATGGAATTGGTATTGTTGGAACTTGAGATGTGGAATAAAATATATGATATGGTATTTTGTTTGAAATTGAGTTATTTGATTGAGATTGGTTAAAATGGTGGAGTGGTGGATTGTGAATTTAATGAGGATGTTGAAAATATGAGTTGAGGAGGGTTGAGGTTGATTTTGGTAAGTTTTGGTTGGTTTTGAAAAGGTTTGAAATTGGTTTGTGTTGAAAATTTAGTTTTTGTTGGTTTTTACGAAAGTTGTGATTTTGGTCTATTTTAACGGAGCATAACTTGGACTCCGGATCCCTGTTTTGTAACAAATCTATTTAGAAATAAAATTGGATCCGAGATGTTTATGCCGTTCGAAGAACGGGTGGAAAATGATTTGAAACGAAAAAGTTATGCCCGTCAGAAGGTTCGAGTTTGAAAATGTAATCCTGCAGCTTTTTAAACTTAGTAAAATTTTTTATAAAATGTACTCCGACACGCACGAATGGCCGACACGCACGTGTCACTCACGATTTTTACTCTCTCAAGCATGCGCCTGGTCGACGCATACGCATCGTTGTATTGATGCAGTGCGTGGTATAAATTCCAAAGAGTTGTGATGGTAGCGTGCCGGTTTTGTGCGAGGGGCATAAAACGTATCTACGCGGACGCGTGGCTGACGCGCACGCATCACCCTCCCTCTACTTTCCACATGTGCGCATGGGCGACGCTTACGCGTCACCCGCTTTTCTCCGTTTCCCACGTGTGCGTGTGGGCGACGCGCACGCTTGACTCCGTTTTCAGCAAAATTTGATTTTTGAGTTTTTAAAGCCGAATTTCAGACTTCTAAACCTCCATTTTCATCCTTTAAGTCCTAAATTTATATAGTATGCCTAGTAATGAGAAGAGGCTAGGAAATGTGATAACTTGTTGATGAAGAAAGACTTGGAGTAATGAATTGTGATTGATGAAGTGTAGAAATGTTGATTTGAAAATGAATGTGACGTGTGACCTCGGGTAGTAGGAAGTGGCGTTGTCCACTTGCTCCGGGTATGAGATAGGAAAGGAGAATTATGATAAATGAGTTTAATTATGGAGTTTTGAATGGATATGTATTTGTGATACCAGGGTAGTAGCAAGGGTCGTGGTTCGTCCCGCTTGCTCCGGGTCATTGTTTGAGAATTGGTAATAATGAAGAGTGATTATGAATGAATATGTATTTGTGATACCTGGGTAGTAGCAAGGGTCGTGGTTCGTCCCGCTTGCTCCGGATCATTGTTTGAGAATTGGTAATAATGAAGAGTGATTATGAATGAATGTGGTAAATGAATAATGATGGAAAATGTTTGAATGTGAGTATGCTTGTGTTTTCTCTCTGGTTGTAAGGGTGACAGGGCACCAATACCCTCTAATGGTGACAGGGAACATATACCCTCTAATGGTGACAGGGCTCATATACTTTCTAATGGTGACAGGGCACGTATTCCCTATAATGGTAATAAGGCGCAACAGAGAGACTGTGCCTGGGTTAGCTACCGGACACGTCAGGTTGGCTTGATAACCGACAGATGATATCATCAGCCATAGGGTAGACATACATCATTTGCATATGTTTGGATTGTTTGGGTTTGCCTATTTACTTTGGATTGCTATATCATATATGTTATGTTACCTAATTATGTGTTACTTGTTCTACTTGTACCTTATTTTATATTACTTGCCTGTATTATTTGTGTTTGTACAACTGAGAGGTCCCTCATACTGGTGTCGGTTGATGCTGAGGGCTGTTCTTGATGAGATGAGTTGATGATGTAATTGAATAATGATGATGGTTATTAAATGAGGTAATTGAGCTCCCTGGGCAGATGCAGTGAAGTGATTTCACTTGCTCTAGGTAAGGATATGAGGTAATGATATAGAATTGCTGAGACAGATGGTTTCGTTTATAATTCTGATTGTGAATTGTTGGAGGGTTAGAAAGTTGGGAAGCATAAGGAACATGAATCAGATTTAGCATTCCCTTATGACAGTTGCCTATTCATGGATTAGCGAGAAGATAGGATGAATATTTGGTGAAAGGAAGTTTAGGATGCTTAGTGAGTTTTTATTACAATACATTGTATTTATTTGGCACCTTTACCGTATTGGGAACCCATGGGTCGGGGGTTCTCATTCCGTATATATCTCTTGTTTTTCAGATGCAGGTCCAGGTGCTCAATGGTGAGCTGTGGTTTGTCTGAAAGACGGCGAGGACCTCTAAGATTTCTTATTTACTTTTGCTTAGATTCTCTTTGCTTTTGTTTTTAAAGAACTCATGCTATGTATTTAATCCTTTTGAAAACTTGCTTATAGAGGCTCTTATGTTTCTTTTGGGAGAGATTAGGAGATATTGTTGTCAACTAATTTTATATTATACCCTAGCCGGCCTAAACTTCGCGAGTTGCGACTAGTGGCTATTTACTTATGTTATATATCTATATACTGTCCTTCTCTTACTCTCCTTTATGCCTTTATCTGTATATCGCTTTCGACTTCACGCTTTATCTTTTAGTTGTCAATACGTGAGTGCTACGAATTCACGATTTTATTTTTATTCCTTTTCAGGCTTCTTGATTAATACTCCTTTCAATTATACTTATAAACTATGTATTAAAAATTCACCTTTAGAGTCGTACCACCTTATTATCATTGACTTATGACTCGAGTATAAGGATTTGAATATTAGGGTGTTACAAAGCTAAAAATAAATATCTTAAAAATTAATAAGATATTGTCTAAATTATAAAATAATTTCTCAGAAAATAAATTCAAATATTTTGAGAAATTTCATATTTACTTTTTTTTGGAATAGAATACATACAACAATCCAATAAATACAAGGTGATTGCTATGGTGCCTAAAAGGTGGTGCCTATTTACTAAAAAAGGTTAAAAAATAATATTTAATTTAAAAGATATAACAATAAATAATTTTTAAAAAAATTAAAACTTACTACAAAAAGTAAGTTAGACAAAATTTAGACACTAACTCATAGACAACATAGAATTGGCCTAAATACAAACCCCACGGCTCCTGCCTGTAGCTGCATTTATAAGTGGAAACAAGTCTTATTTTTATAGAGTTGAATTCTTTGGATTGCAAGACACTTTATGGGACAATCAAAGAAGACATTACTACAAACTTTATACCATTTAAAGTGCTGTTGATTTTATTTTTGGTGCTGGCTAGTCATTATTTGAGGTAATTGAATTTTATTGAAATATAAAAGGTGCATACTATTGTGTCTATGATTTCAGTTAAAATAACATTTTTTTAGTCGCAAGAACATCTTTAATACTTAGTTTTAGTTTAATTTTATTTTAAATCTTATAAAATGTCACATAAATATTTATAGAATTATATATCATAAAAATTAATTTAAAATTTAATGTAAAATTCATATAAAAAATATATGAATTTAATCTTAATAATATTTTTTAAATAATGTTAAGATTGTTTAGTCATAGTAACTATTATAACTACAATTATCATAAACTCCACCAAAATAAAAATGGATTGAATGAGAATTGTTGATTATTTAAATGTATTATGGTTGTATTGGCAATGACAGAGGTGTAGTATAAATGTGATTGGAGAGGCGTTAGAAAAAGGGTTTTGTAGGATATATAACCGTACAAGGGAGAACAAATTCATAGAATTTAAATAAGTTTGTGTTCAAGAATTGCAATGTCTTTGAAATGATTCTACTTTCTTGGAAAGGCCTTGGAGACCTTATGCTAGAGTTCTTTTCTACAACACAAACATAGCCAACATTATTCAACCCTAGTTGGGAATAATGGGATTACTCTCAACATGAATAAAACTCTATTACTATACTAATCATCTTATTAACAACATTATTAACTCATGTTAAATTCAAAGCAACAATGTCAATGTGACTTAGTTCATAATATTTTAAAAATTATAGTTATGTATTAAATTGTTATGTAAATACATGATTCTGATTAGACAATCGTATAAAATTATGAATAACATTATGTTTGTAAAGTATGGCAATTTTGGACCAAATTCTGATACCTAAGTAAATTGGATAACAAAATTGGATTTAGAGATGGTTAACATGATGACAAGTATGAATTTCATAGATTTTGAAGGATGGTTTCATCACAACCAACGATTTTAAAAAGAACAACAACATTATCAATAGTTTTAACACTATTTTAGATAGAATATAACTCTTTATTATTTTATTATTTAGTTAGATTATTAGAAAATTAAAGTTAGAAATACTTTGCTATTGAGAATTGAGATTACTCATTTTTAAAAAATTATTAACTTTAAGAATTAATTTTATAAATATTTATTCATATGTGCTCAGCCTTAAAATGGATCAAATATATCGAGTCAGTCCATTTATTTATTTAAATAGACGAAATTTGTCTCTAAAATTAAATTTGTTTAAATTTCAGACTAAATGGGTTGAGTTTGATTAATTCGAAGAAAAAAAATTTTGCTAGCCTGAGGGTTAAACAGGTAACCCGTTTATTTTCTTAATATTTTTTTTAAAAAGTTGCACTTTTAGTCGATATATTTTTCGATCCGACCCAAAAATCTAACTCACTAACTAAAAAAAACTTTTTATTTAAAGTTTTTATCTAAAAGTGATATTTTTTGTCAAAATATTTTTTAAAAAATAAAATAAAAGAGTAAACGAGTTAGTCCATTTAACCCATCAACCTGACCATAAACATTCCAAGCTGAAAAATTATGATCTGCGAATGAAGTGGATTTAAATGGGTTGGGCCTAAATAGGTCTGCCCATTTGACGATTCTAGCTTTGTGCTTGTTTGAGTGTTGATAAAAAAAAGATTTTGTTATTAAAAGATTTTGTTTTTAGATTTATTTGATAAATTTCTAATAGTAAAAATAAAAGTATTAGACAAACAAAAAAAATACCTTTTTAAAAAAATTACAATTTACATCTTTTAAAAAAAATTCACGTGATAAATAAACAAAAAATACATTTATATCGTTATACTTAAATATAATTGATAAATAAAAATATCTTTTTATATGAAATATCCAAACATAAAATAACTTTTACTTTTTTAAATAATTTTTTAAAAAATAACTCAAAAAATATATTTTCTTAAAAACTTATCCAAACAAATTCTTTATATTTTCACTTTTAAAATTCTAACACACATTTTTCTTCCTCAAATATGATTTGTTACTCAATTTCTACTAAATATGACATTACAATAAAACATAAAGATACCCACATCTTCGTTTCAATCTTGCTCATTTTTTATGTTGAGGATATTACCCTATTATTTAGTTCATAATATTAGTTACTTTTTAAATACTTTTAGTTCTGGAATAAATTTTAAAATATCTCAAACTTTTAATTTATTTCAATTTCTTTTCATATTTTAAATATGTTTTATGACGTATAGACACATAAAATATGAGTACACTAATTTAAAATATTTGTTAGACATACACGAAGATATGATATATAAAAAAAAATACAAAGAGTGTTGTACATAAATTATACTGATATCTTGATAATTTTTTATTAATATTTAAGTAAATATCTTAATGTATTTTTTTTATTTATATAAAACACTTTAGATATTTTTGTATTAATAATTAATAATAGATATTATTTTAAAATTCATTTAAAAACAGGGGTCAATAATAAAATTAAATGCGTAGACACATAATCATTAAAAAAAATCATTAACTAAAAATTTAAATGAAGCTGGAATATTTTAATTATTACTAGATTAATACTAGACCAAAAAATAAATCTACCTCCATGTAAAATAAATGAGAAAAGGATAAATAGGTCCCTAACCTTTTGTCCCGCGGACATTTTTGTCTCTGACTATTGAAAAATACTTTTAAGTCCCTGACCTTCACAAAACTCGGACGAATCAGCCCCTCGGTCAACGGAAAATGCTTGTCACGCGTATGCGTGTGTCAGGCGTACGCATCGCCTGGAAAACTTCCATCTCACGCGAACGCGTGTGTCACGCGTACGCGTCGTGTGAAAAACTTCCCTCTCACGCGTACGCGTGGGTCACGCGTACGTGTCGCCATGAATTTAACAATACCTCATTTCTTCATGAATTCTCCACTTTGTATGTTTTTTTTTTTTTCCATTTCTTTCAAGCCATTATTGCCTTCAAAACTTTAAATCACTCAAACAAACATATCAAGGCATCGAATGATAGAAAAGTAAATTAAATTTAGCAATTTAGGGTGTGTTTAGCTTAGCGTTTGAAGCATCAAACATAGGTTTAGTGTTTTTTTTGTTTATATACATTTCTTACTTATTATTTTTTTGTATAGAATAATAATAATAAAATTATAGCATACTAAAAAAGAATATTAAGAGTATTAAACATATCTATATAAAAATATCATAAAAAACTTTTGGATTTATTTCCATCATTGTCAAGATAAATATTTTTAGTATTCTCTTTTATAATTGTAATTCTCGTGTACTATATTTTAGTGTAATTTTTTTATAATATAAATTATGATCTTATTAAAAAAGATAAATTAAATAAAAAATTAATCATAGGTAATAATATAATCATAAACGTTGAATTCCAAAATAATATTAAGAATAAACTTATTGAGAGTGCAGGAATAACAGTACGATATAAAAGAATACTAAATTAACATTTTGATGTATAATGCAAGACTATGATGATGCAAAAAATAAAAAAGAAAATAAAAGAAAACTGACGAAAAATGTTACTAACAGTTTCATCATTGTAACTTTCTTTAATCATGTAGAGGTTGTATCATTCTCACTTTTCTCCCATTCGATGCCTTGATATGTTTGTTTGAGTGATTTAAAGTTTTGAAGGCAAGAATGGCTTGAAAGAAATGAAAAAAAAAATGCAAAGTGGAGAATTCACGAAGAAACGAGGTATTGTTAAATTCATGGCGACGCGTAGGGAAGTTTTCCATACGACGCGTGAGAGGAGAGTTTTTCAGGTGACATGTACGCGTGACAAGCATTTTCTGTTGACCGAGGGATCTGTCCGAATTTTGTGAAAGTTAGAACCTTAAAAACATTTTTCAATGGTTATGAATGAAAATATCAACGGGACAAAAAGTGAAAAACCTATTTGTCCTTTTTTCAAAATAAATTTTTCATTAGTTATTGGTCTATGCTGCAAGCAGACCCACAATAACGTCATAATCCAACAAATGGAAACGTATTTATTTATTTTTAAAAAAAAAAACCATGCTAGATATACGATAAAATTAATCACTATTATATAATATATATTTAAATATAAAATACACATTGATAAAAATAAATTAAATAATATATATATGACTAATTTTACATACAAATAACATTTTTGATATAAAAAAATGAGAAAACATATTATTTCAAGCCTTAGTTTCAAGCCTTTTTTTAGATGATTTGTATTAGCCTCAACTCAAATAGAAAAGTCAAGTTTCTTTTTATTCATAATTAATCTTTTTGACATTTTCATCAAAAATTACCTACAAATTACAAATTTTATAAAATACAACTAACACATCACAAAATCTCAACCACCAAAATATACCATAGAAAACTATATATAAATTAAATCAATCATCACACACACATTATTCTTAGGATAATGCTCAAAGTGTTTTAACAATAATTTCCACATAAAAATAAAAGATTAAGTAATTAATTTCCATGGTTAATAATGCTCTAAAATTGAGTAACTCAACAACAAGGTATTTTTAACTTTAATTTTTTGATAATCCAATCAAATAAAAAAAATTACGAGTTATATTCTATTTAAAATGGTGTTAGAAGTTCTCATAATGTTTTTTTTTTTTAAATTATTAGTTTTGATCAAATCATTTTTAAAAGTTTATGAAATTCATACTTTTTATATTGTTAACTGTCGCTAAATATAATTTTTTAGTTTAATTTATTCATTTGGAGGTATCAAATCCTCATTCAAAATTGTTATACTTTTTATATCAGCCATTAAATAGTTATCCTGTAATTTGTGTATAAACATATGTATTATTTAATTGTTGATACCAACATCTTTTATAATAAATTTAAACCATCTTTTTTATTCTAATAATATCACATCAACAATTTTAATAATTTGAAAAAAAAAATAAAAATTAATCAATCATTTTTTAGTATAAATTTTTTAAAAATTTAAAAAATCTTATATTTATATATTACTATTATTCAATTAACATATAAAGTACTAATTAAATGCAATAAACATACATTACAAGTATCATAATGATAATTATTATAAAAAATTTCAGTTACAAATATTTAAATTCTACAACTTCTACATATTAAGACTCTTATTACTATGCCAATGAGTAATAACTCAAATGGCATAGTCTCTCCATACTCAATTAAGAGGTTGCGGGTTTGAGTCTCCAATCCTATCTTTGATAAAAAAAAAAAAAAAAAGACTCTTATTACTATATCTATACTATTTGGTCTATTTATACATGCTTCATAAGATTATTACTACTCTTTGTTTCTTAGTCTTTCTTACTAATTGTTAAAAATTCTTCTAAATAAGTTTAAATTTAATACATCTTTTTATTATACATATTTAAATATGTCAGGATTATGAAGTTAATTCATAATTTTTTTATTCTCATTCATTTATTTTTTTTAATTATTTATAAACCAAAAAATATTATATGAAAAGACTAAATATGACAATTAAAATAAATATAAAAATAAAAACAATAAATAAAGATATATTTTTGTATAATTTTAATATAAAAAATTTATATCTTTTAAAAAAATAAACGAATTTAAATTCTTAAACCAATAAACTAAATTTCAACTTGCATTACATTTAGTTGAATAATTATATGAAATGATATATGAGTTGTCAAATAAATGTTCTGAAAAATATTGTTAATACAAAACATACTTTTTAAATTTAACATTAATTTAATTACATATTATATAATTAGTTTTTAAATAACATATCACTTATTAAAATATATTATATAGTATAAATAATTTATCTATCATCTCACTCTAGTTATATATAGGATTAAGATCTTTTAAAGTGAAAAAATTAATAAAATAATAAAATCAAAAATCAATTATTTTTAAATTAAAATAATGAAATTTATGTATGATAAAATTACAAATTCAATTTATTGTACAATGAAAGTATTGTGAAATGAATTGCACTTCTTTCATTCTCTCGTGGAAAAGTAAGTCGTAAATAAAACAATTATAATGTAAGAACGGGAAATTAACTAAACTTATTCTATAATAGATCACAAATATTCTTTCAGAAAAGAAAACGAAAAAATAAAAAATAAAAACCTTGAAAGTAAAGTCGTTTCAGTTCCCACATATATGCCAACCCTTCAGGTATTATAATGGTCATTCTCACACAATTGATACAAGTTTCTGATAAAGTTTTAATTAGCCATGTCAAAAAGCACTCCAAATTCTTATTTTTATTTTATTTTATTTCTACGTCAATGTTCTTACTTGATTCAAACGAATTATCCCGTTTTTCAAGTATGGGAGTCAATTACGCAAAAATAACTTAACATAACCAAAATTCTCTCTTATTGTTTTTTGGTTGTTCACAGTATCTTTCAATCTAATGAATTAAAAATAATTTAGAATAAATTAGTATTTGTACTCATAAAAAATATAAACGCTGATAAATATATCCATATAAAAATAAAATGACAATTGTAATCACGAAAAATGACTTTCGTGTGCCAAGAGTATCCTAACGGACTAATTGCGTAACCAATATCCGGATACTCTTAGCACACGGAAGCAATCTTTCGTAGTTACAATTAAGATTCTGAAAACTGAACCAGTCATTGAAGTGTTCTAGTCATTGATTCATTGGTTTAGTAGTTCAACCGTGATCTAACCGAAAAAACCGTTTTATATAAAATAATAAATAAATTATAAATAAATACTCTAAAACATAATTATAATCTAATATAAATTTTAAAATGTCTTCCAAATATAAAGTATTACATCAACCAAAATCTAATGGAACCTTTGATTTCATAATTATTAACAATTTATCATTCATTAGTCATTATATTACTATTGAACTCATTAAGATAGTCACAAAAAACAAAACAAAAATAAAGAATTAACCAAACCAATAACAAATATTTGATCATATACTTAACTAGTTAATTGAGTTAATTCAATTCATCTATTACTTCATTGAATTAAAAACAATGAGCACAAAAAGCACAACAATACAGTAAAATTCAGAGTAGAGAAGAACGAATACAACATCAGTAAACAGAGATAATCAATAATCATTCAAAGTGATTTCTGAACAAAATGTTCATCATGCTCTATAGAAGAGGGAACAAAAACCATTTCATCAGGCTCCTAAGAAGGGTAGCTTGCAAAATCATATAGTTTCTCTGCCAATGTAGTGCATAAACACAAAAGTTAAAGCACTTACAAGACAGAGGTTATATGCACAAACAATTAATCAATAATCAATAATCAGTAAATCAAAATAATAAAATCACAACACAAAATAGTAGCACAGCAAAATCAGAGCTAATCAATAATCAACTAATCGTTCAACAAAAATTAAAAACACAAAAAATATCTAAAAATAAAAAGCCAACATGAAAGTTTGTTATCAATCATCAAAATTTGCAAAAACTCAATCTAAGCATAATTAAATCATAAACCAATGAATCATTAAGAGTTTAAGAGAGTAAAAAACTCACAATATAAGCATAATTAAATCACAAAACAACACCTCAACAGCAGCAACACATCACTACCCCAAAAAACCAAAGAAAACCATAAAACAGTAAACACAAAGCAGCACATCAACAGTAGCAGCAGCACATCACTATCAAAAAAATTCACAAAATTGTAAACAAAAACAAATTCATCACTAGCAGGCAGCAACATATCACAATCCCAAAAAGTCACAAAACAAAAAATACAAAACAACAGCAGAGAGCTAATCAATAATTATTAATAGATAATCATTCAATAAAAACACAAAATATTCAATAATCATTTAATGATTTCTGAAGAAAGCATAAAAAATTAAAAAAGATGAAGAACGAGTTAGCTCTGAGTCAATGACCTTCGATCGCAGAGGAGGACGGATGGCGACAAGATTGCGGAAGTTCAAGGTTGTCTTCCTCGGCACACCGACGGCAGAGTTCCGCAACTAGTGCTCTGTGATGCGGTTAGCAGAACGCATTAGGGGTGGAAAGTGAAAAATAAAAAATTATTCAACAAAGTTCATAGTTCAGTTCAGTAACTTCAGTTCACAGTTCAAAGAAAAATAAAAAATCACAAATCACAGTTCATATCTCACAGAACTTCATAGAATCGAAAAATTATTCAATTATAGTTAAAGAAAAAATTACCTAGAAGCTAGAAGAAGCCTTTAACATAGCACGCAAGAGGGAGACACGGAGACAAGGCACACCTTCAAACGGGCTTTGATCGGGACAGTGGCTGTGGTGGAACAGAGCTAGCGTCGACGGCGGCGTGGCTGCGCGACGGAGGCTTCCACGTTCGCACGGTGGCTGCGCGATAGAAGGGAAGGAAGGTTGCGACGGCAACTGGCGCTGGCGGTGGCTTCAATTTCGACGGCTGAAAGGAAAGCTAGCTGTGCGAACGGAAAATGGCTGAAAGGAACTTGCGATGGTGAGTGACTTCCACGGACCTTGCGACGACGGCAGTGGATGGACAGAGGTTGCGCCGAAAGCTCGAGGTGGAGACTGGGAAGTGGGAACTGAGAGCGAAAGGTGAGAGTGGAGGGCTAGAGGGGAGGCTCTGTGAGTCTATGGGTGTCTGGGCAAAAGACTAGGGTTCCTCTTTTGATTCCAAGTCAAAACGCAGCGTTTTTTGGCTTAATTTCAAAAATCGGCCGGGTCACGGTTCGGTTCGATCGACCGGTTTCTTGCCGGTTCGACGGTTCAACTCTGGTTTTTGGATTTGACAGTTTTGTCTTCTACTCGAACCGTATTTGCTAACGGTTCCCGGTTCGATCAGACGGTTCGAACCGATTTTCATAACATTGGTTACAATTGTCGTTTTATTCTTATATGAGTACATTTGTCAGCGTCTGTATCTTTCATGAGTACAAATGATAATTTATTCAATTAATTTATTATAAATTTAAATTTTATTTAAAAATTTGTTGCTGACACGGCTAGAGCCTAGAGACACACCACTTCTTAAGTTGAATATTGCCGGCCCAAATTTTGCTTTATAAAATCCATCACTATAATTTAATGGTGAGTTATAGCCTGCACCGGTCCAATTGAGGAGAAGGATGCACCTGTCACCTCTGACACAAGTTTCTGCTTTGATGTCAGGTCTTTAGGTATTTTACAACATTGCCTATAAAGTTCTGCATATAGTATTATGATACCTAAATTTATATATATATTTTCATTCCAACCCCCTGTATGAATGGGCTATTGACTGAGTTTTAGCCCATTTGGGAGAGGGACGACGTGAAGAGCAACGACCATGAACCAGTGTCTCAAGTGACGGCGAAGCCCTAAATTTAAGGGATCTAGGCTAATTGGAATCTGCGGCTGTTGGCGATGATATTATTTCAAAATCTAATTTCTGGGTGGCAAAGAAGTTAGGACAGAGCATGGTCGGGTTTTGGCAATTTTTTGTTACAGAGTATTATGTCTTATGTAAAAACATGTTAATCTGTGAACGCCATTTCTGTCTGCACAGGCCTGCATGGAGGGAGAATCTGCGGCGGACGAATGTTATCGGCCATTGTCCGCTGAAGAAGATGGAGGCGATGGAAGCGATGCCTTTGGTCCTGGTGCCGGCGAATTCGGTGACGAAGTTGAGGATGGGGAATAGGGCTGCACACGGATCAGATCGGATCGGATACGATATCTGCATTTTTTCAGGTTGGATCCGATCCGATCCGCAATCGGATCGGATCGGATCGGATATCGGGTATATCCACATAATTCAAAAAAACTATTTTAAGATTTTGTTTAGCAGTTTTTACAAAAAATATCCAGAAAATTCATTTTTCACCTGTTTAAGCCTATTTACTTCTAAATATTATCAATAAAAGTTCTCTTGAAAAATAAAAACAAAATAATAACACAAGATTTAAGTTTAATTACTCTAAGTTGAAGTACAACATAAAAAATTAAAAATAAGATATCATAAAATTCATAAAATAACACACTAAAATTCATATCACATTAGGGTTTACTTTCTTAAACTATGCTATTTATATGAGATGTGCGGATATGCAGATTTGGGGATCGGATCCGTAGATATCACTGCCAAATCCGCAATCCGATCCTACCATAGTGCGGATCGGATTATATCCGCAAAATTCGGATTGGATGTGGATAATTACTGCGGATATGCGGATATTATCCGATCCATGTCCAGCCCTAATGGGGAATTAGGGGTGGAGTCGGATGCATAGGAGAATTTCGGGGATAACTTCTTTGACAACTGGGAAGAGAGAGCAGTTGACGGTATTGCAGAGTTGGGGTGTATCAATTTCAAGGAAATAACTGCCATTTTCCGGATCGATCGGTGGCATTCTTGTTTTACAGTTTGTATGCGAAGATGAATGGTTTCATTGTGAAGAAGAATAAGATTCGGCAAAATGTGAAGAATGAGGTTACGCAACAAGAATTTGTATGTTTCTGGCAGGGGTTCAGAGAAATGGGGTCCGTTAACGACGGCATGCGATGGAAACGTGAGCCAAAGGCAGAGACCAGATGTGGCTATGAGGCAGAAATGCGCGTCCACGTGCACTTGGAAAGTGGTAGATGGATAACATCGTACTTTCAGGACGTTCACAACCACGAGTTGCTGGACAATAGACTGACTTTCATACTACCGGGGCATAGCAAAAATAGATGCAGCCGCCTTGGAACAAATGAACATGATGCTTAGAGTTGGGATCAAAACGCCACAGATTTATTCATCTTTTGTGCACACTGCCGGGGGATTCCAAAACCTTCCGTTTCTAAAGAGGGATATGTATAACCAGATAGGGAAGCAACGGAGGCTCATTGGCGGGGATGCCACGACTTGCCTTAAGTTCCTGGAATCAATGGCGCAGGCTAATCCAGGAATGTTTGTGCGTTAGTTGGCGGACAAGGACGGTCGTTTGGTGCACCTGTTTTGGTCGGATAATTGCAGTCAGCTGGATTATGGTTTGTTTGGAGATGTCGTGGCATTTGATGCGACATATTGGAAGAATAAGTATATGTGTCAACTGGTTGTGTTTTCCGGAGTCAATCACCATAACTAAACAATTGTGTTTGCCGTTGTGCTAGTTGCAAATGAGAATGAGCAGACTTGCACCTGGTTGCTGCAACAGTTTCTGGACGCCATGAAGGGTAAAGCACCTGGGTGTGTGATAACAGATGGGCATGGAGTGATGAAAAAGGCAAGCGAAGCGGTGTTTCCTGGGGCCTATCACTATTTGTGTGCGTGGCATCTGCTGAGGAATGCCACTTCTAACCTAAGCAACCCCACATTTACTTCTGAATTTAAGAAATGCATGCTTTTTGATTATGAGGTTTCGGAGTTTGTAGATCATTGGCATTATATGGTCGATGCGCTGGGGATAAAACAGAAGAGGAAGGTTTAACCTTCCATCGGTCGCGACGGCTCTCCTGCCGCTTTGATTACCCTAACGACATCGGCATTCGCATCGTTGTGCCCTTGTGCACGCGGGGATGTTGCGTTTTTTTGCGGCCATTTCTTCGTCGAGGCACCAACAGAGAAGAAGGGAAAATTCTGAGAGTCACAACTTACAAGAACACGAACACAATGGATAGCGTGTGAATCGGGCTGATATGAAAGGTGAATCCTATCCAATTACTGCAGTCAGACTTCCCCTCCTTAGGATTATGTGTCATTACCCTTGGATGTAGTCTTCTTCTAGAAGCCAAAAGGTTTCGTGCCTGATGGGTCACATAATCACATTGAATTTTTTTTTTTGGTTTTTTTTAGCGAGAGTTTCGATTATAAAACAATTTTTTTGTTGGATCGGTCTCTATTAAAAGGCTTTAACCCTTCCGTTCGCAAAAGAAATGGATCGACCCATATATTGTTCGCAGAAAGGAGTATCTGAGTAAGCAGTTGTTATTGGGCTTACATTATTACGTTCATTCGGCCCAGCACAGCGTGACTTACGCCATAACGTTAATTAGGCCCAAAAATGCTAATTAATTTCACAAAAATAGCTGTTATAAAACGAATCGGAATTAATAAGAGTGGGTTCACATGTGGCTGAGTTCTGAGCACAAGTACGCCTAATGGAGATGACATAGTTCAACAACCAAACAAGAAAAACAACGAAACAAGAGTTTTCTCGCTAACATACACATGTAAAGAAATTTAACAAAACATATGAAAGAGTGAAGAGTAACGCCGCCAATAGGTTGCTACCGTCAATTCTGGGAGACTGACCCAAACTTCCCAATCCAGCCTCTTTGTTCGTTAAATGGCAACAGCAGTAGGCCAAGGGCGGTCTGCATCCTTATGGATTTGTCGTCCACCTACGAATTAAGGATTTCGTTCATTAATTCAAGAGACCAGCAACGGAGGTCACATATTTAGAAAAATCAAGTAAACAGATTTAACCTGTTGTAGGAACTTTCTCTGGAATCCCCCTATGACCATCTAGTTCAAAACACATGCAGCAGAAACATGACTGCACAACAAGAATTTGTATTAGGTATGAGCATGAAGGATGTTTGGTTAACGTGAACTGCATATATGTTTCGGAACTCACCAGGGTTGGCATGATGTGAGGCCATCTGGCTCTGCTATGCCGAAACACATTACTCCCCTGGCCCTCTTACGGAAATAGGTGGGGTATGCAGGGGTGGATATAATCCTGGATAGTTCATCTCCCCGTGGTGCAAAGTGAAGGTGATTTTCAAATATTTATACACAACGATGATTATAAGTAATGTGCATGGACGAAAATTACCAAGTTCCATATGATGATCTTCTGTGTGGTGCTTTCCTCATCCCCCATGCATGCATCGAAGTGATACAGCTTCATCTCATCAAATGCAACTACCATCAGATATCACTGGCTTGATATGTCTTTGACTGGAATATAAGCCTGTAAAGGAGATCTAATATGCATCAAAGCATGTTAGGGGTTAGGTTTGTTTTCCACGCAAGGAACAGAAACAGAGCAACTCACGTAAGCCAGATTGTGCGAGGGTTTCATCCAGGTGTCCTTGTAAGTCCTAACCATTTCTGCCAGCAGCTTTGCCTCCAAAACGTTATTCTTAAAAAAAAACAACACAAAGTGGGGAAAATGTAAGTTCCATTTGCATAACAAGTTCTAAGTGGCCACAATGTGAGTTACGTGAGATGTACCGCGAACGAGGGGGGCAGGCACCAAAAAGTTGGCCCATCCGGAGTCTGACTCCCCAGAGTGAGTCTCATGGCCAGACCATTGAAAATGATATCGTCAGGCATTTTTCCTGGATGGAGTGTGAGGAGTTCTTTTCTCCTGATGATGACGTCTCCCAACTTGACTAGCTCCTCCCTGCACAAAATCCGCAATTAACAGGGCCACACAACCAATTCCATAGTGAAGACAATACAACACTTAAAAGGCTTACATTGGGTCTGCCTGAAGGTCAAATGTGTATATGGCAACCTTAATTTAGAACTCGCTTAGTGTTGTATCCGGTGCTTTCGTAGTGTTAAGCTGACTTCTGAACAGCTTCAGCGAGTTGGCAGGTGGGGGCTTTTGCGTTGGAGCAGCCATTCCAATAGCACGATTTGGGGCTAGTCCCTTCCCATGATGGATGCCCCCTGCAATGATGGACTTCGAGCCGTTGCCAATGGTCCCCTTTTGCGGGAACAACGGATGGGAGATCCCGACGCTTTTCTTCTGTATCTTGGCCGGTTGACCAATCAAGGGGGAATGTGGCGGATCCGGCATGACAGAGTTGCCGGATAAATGCCCCCCGAAAGGAAGGAGGATGATCGCTGTTGAGATGGAAAATGGAGCCCATTACCTGAGATAAGATTGGGAACTGCAATACGGCGTGAATGTGACGCTTGTCCTGTATGAGACGAGGAACCGTCCCCTACAACCTGCGTCAGTTACGGGTTATTGTTTGGGCCAGGACACCAACCAAGTGGGCCACAAATGTTAGCACAATAAAAGGCCTTGTATCTTCTCTTAAAACGGCGACAGATCCACTAATACCATCGATGATGAAGTGAAATTTGGGATATTGGCCAAGATTTATAAATAAATCCTTAAAATTGATTTAACCTCTATGTAAACGGTGTTGGAAATACCAACGAGAAACCACACAAAAATTGAAATAATTGCAATAAAATTATAAAAGGAAAAGAAACAACATATGTAAAAAAAGTTATACCTCCTGAACCAAAGTAAGGAAAAAACAAGTTATACCTAATATGATGAAGACAATAACTTTACTGGCCATCCGATATTTTATGTGTAGAAGATGTCGACTTTATTGAGGGAATGAAAGATGACAACTAGTGGCTATACTCATACTGCATAACTGAACATATAACTGAATAACATACAAATAGGTTACCTTCGAACCCCAGTTTCTACTAACGCTTCTCTGGCTTTGGTAGTCTGCCACACCCTTCGGGGGAATGTTGCCATCGAGAACTGGTGTGTCGTGGTCATTCGCAATAGTTATAGGGAAGATGGTCTCGTAGTCGTCAGGGTCGCCATAGATGGAGGTGTATGTTTTTACGAAGGGGAGAGCGCTGTCACCAAATAGACCATTTGCATCAGAGGCCTCTTTCTCGGCTCACATTCTCTTGCAAATGGCACATACTCATGGCTCAGGTCCAATCTTATCGGATGTCAACTTCACCAGGTTCTGCTGAATCATGTTGACGACAGAACACAGTAGGCTCACGGCCTCGTCGCGTTGTTGCTGACGACCCTCGCATTCATCAACCTTGGATAACATGCCTTGCACGGTCTTGACAAGATCCTTTACGCAGGTGGCTAGGTCACCGTTGTACGAAAGATCCTGAAAAAAAGAAGTCGTTACCACATATGGACCATCTACATGTACCCATCCTTAGTACGTATCCAACAGGCGGGGCCTTACCATTGTACTTACAGTTTGTGGTGGCTGGGTCAACGTCCTTACTCCGGGGATATCAGGCAAATCGTCATTCATCTCGAAGTGGCCATCGACAGGTGGTGACTCGACAACGGTCATGTTGTTGAAGGTTGTTTTACAGTGAAAGCCTAAGTTATTGGGAGTAATATGGGCAGTCTACGCTTGTTGTGTTACATGCCTTTTAAACCGGAGGAAATCAATATTTTCCTATCTCACACCATCTTTCTTTCCAATATAGTTCCATTCCCGTATACGCTGCGTCTGAGTATCATATAAAGTTTCCACCAAGGAGTTACTACTAAGGTGAAAGACTCCCAGAGCAGCTCACTGGTCATTGTCAATGCATTGGACGAGGATCGGCGCAGAAGATGGGCTCAGAGCAGGAGGGAAAGTCAATCATACTTTCATTAACTGTCCAAATTGTCGTCATGCATGGCAAGACAAAGGCAAGCTTGGTTGGGTTCATGGAAAGCACCTAATGCGCCGATATTAAGGAATGTATTACAGTGTGCATGTATGCATTAAACCCTTAAACCCTTTATAAGGGTTAACAATTGCATCTTATACACATTTATGCATGTTACGGCACACTAATACGCTTAATACGCTTGCACATATTATTAGCATGTAACACAAATGTTTGTTTTTTCATACTACATAGCACTTATGCATGTTATAGCACACTAACGTATGCATATATCATAGTGGCACATATTATCATGTTCCACATATTACCATGTATGCTTAATACGCTTAATAGATCTGTTTTTTTTATCTTTGGAAAAATGGGGTTATTATATTTTCTGGTAGGAGTGGCCACCCTGATATGGTTACACCATCATTCGAAATTCCATGCATGTATCCCAATTTTTTTTAACTTGTTTTTCAGGTGTGGGTCTAAAGCGACAAAAAGATAGTTTCAACCACCCAAAATAAGAATAAACTGAATGCTGCTGCGTTAGAAACCTCGGCGGGAGCGAAGAAAGACTCTCTACAGGCTTCATTTTGTCCCATCCTTAACTTTTTTCCAGTTATCACTGCACATACTGTCATAAAGACAGTCTCAACATAGGACAAATAAGGTAGAGTCAACTATCACAGCAGAACATTAATTGCAACCATCCACACCTGATTACACTTTTTGTTAAATTATAACTATCTTAGACATTGTTATAATAAACTAAGCTAATCCAGTTTCAAAGTTAAGGCAGTACATAATGCTTAACTAATACCAAAAGCGATAAACTAAATGATTCTGGGGGGGTATGTTGCAGTTCCGCAAAACCTTATTTTGTCCACAAGCAACTGATTGCCTTGACCCACCATGTGCTCCCCCGTTCCGTCGACAGGAACCTCCTGCGAGGAAGCTGATTTCACGACATCCGTCGTCGCTGCCACTGATCTGCCCACATCCTAACCAAGCTGCCGATTGCGTTAAAGGGTCCACCCGCAAGGGAGACAGCCATTCTACCGCGGAGTGTAGAATCCTCAAGCTACGAAAGACAAACATTATGAGGATGTAAATCACTGCACATGGACATGTTTTACTTACATTCATATGCATGTACTTACAACGCCACTAATTTCATACGGGTTGAAGGAACCTTTAGGGTGGAGCCATTGTATCACTCAGGCAGCAGAGCTATCACTGCAGAATGCAAATCGCAAACGGGTTACACCTGATAGTAACACAATGTTACCATATACAGACCCAATACGTACAAAGCAAGATGCACCTGGTATTGCAATTTGGTATCCCATTTCCTCTCCTTATTGGCCACTGACCCAAGTCTTCAGGAGTGAACTGCCGTAAGGGTCCAAATGCCGGAGAAGTCATCATTGCGTAAAGCATTTCGAGCTGAGGCATAGACCCCAAATTAGCAACCGAAAATGCATAATTTTGGTTGAAACATGGGACAGTAAACAAGAACAGGTCACTTTACCACGCATTCCATAAGCTACTCTCGGTCGCTGACCATATTCACGTCCGGGAAGGAGTCTAGGTGGTACACGGTCTTCTCTCCAAAATCGACCACCATGCAGTACCAATGCATGAAGACATCCTCGACGGGGATGAAGATCTGACAGCAGATGAAGAAAATAAAAAAGTCGAAATTAGTACGAATGGGGTCAACAGCCGTGAAAGTAATGCCGAATGCAAAAAAGTTCGTATGGATCGAGATAGAAACCCTATTCAGGAATCTGGTTGGTTTCAACCAGAAAGGCATGTATATCTCGTTCAGCTCCACAATAGACAATCCCTTACTAACGTCATCCTATAATAACAAATAAATTTAGTTAAGATTCCAATATAATATGCACACGTGGTATGCATCGGTGCATTAACCACTCACAGCGAAGCTTGGTGGGAGACACAACAAATAGAGATGCTTAAGGTGCTGTATAGACCAAGCGTTGCGCATGGCCACCATCTCCATGATGGCACCATCAATGGGACGCCCAGGTATGAGGGATTGGATTTGCCACCTTGTTAGTCTGTACTGAAGCATTCTCACAAGAGTGTCCCTGCAACAAATGGGATGGTTATTGTTGTTGTTTAAGGATGCAGAATTGTACAAACATCGCGTCAACATAATCAGGGATTATAACATACTCCATCGAATGACCATCCGAGAAAAGGAAGTTGAACAAGAGTGTCTCCACTCGGTTAAAGTCCATGGCGTATGTTGCCTTAAACTTCTACGTTAAACAGACGGGGTTAAATGCAACTCAAACAATTATGCAAACATGGAGGAATTAATTATGGAGATGATTTCATCATACCCGTGTGTTAGCCGTTGATGAGGTGGATTTGCCACGCTTAGCAGGTGCTGATTTGTTCACTTTGGCAGAAGGAGATCGAAATAGCCTCTATCCCTTCATAGTTGGCACGGTAGACTGTTTTTTGGGACGGTCGTCATCCGTGTCAGGAGCTATTATTGGCCGCGTCGCATGACCACCGACGGGGATACCCATTGGTGTGACGTCTAACAGTACATCGCACGCAACACCACTTTCCTGGGACATAATCTCAGCCGACTCAAGCGTGGCTTACACGACGAATTCTGCTCCGCTCGTACCTTCCGCCCTGCAAGTGATAACATCAGGGATTAGGTTTCTACACATGTAACATATAAGTCGAACGACGTATGCAACACAATCTTTCTGCCGCATAGATTTCCTTACCAAAGTGTCGGAGGTTGCTGTGTCCCGCCGGAAACATTGAATAGCTTCGTTGGCTTCATCTCTGTTTAGTGACGGTGCTTGAGATTTGGTAAGTAGTCCTGAAGCGTTGCTTCTTGTTTCTCAGTTTTCACGCTTTAAAGCGAGCCAGACCGAAGGCTGTTGGTGCTAAAATTTTCGTCCAACGTTGAAAAATGGCGCTTGCAACCTATAGCTCCCTTTAATCAACCAAATAATCCTGTTTGTCATTTTTCGTAGCACTACATCATTAACGACTTCTAATTCAAATGCAACTACTGTTAGACCTGTAGTCTCACTCAAAACTTGCTTTTTGTCGCATTGCGCGGTTCTATTGACATTGGTTCTACTCAACATCACATATATTCAATTCAACGACTCTATAAACCAGCACGGTGAAATTATTCAACGACTCTATTGAAAAGAATGTTATTCATTTAAGATGAAAAAAAAAAGCATTTTTAAATAAACTTGATAAAGTAAAGAACAAATAAATGTAAAATGAATAATTTAAAGAATACAGAAAGACAAAATTATAGAATTTAGAGAAGAACGGTAAATTACAGAACTAAAAATACAATGAATTAAAATGTAAGAAAATCAAATCAAAGATTTAAATACTCACATGTAATCGCTCCACTTTCTTTCCATTCTGATATTGTGACTAAAAATAATTAGTGTGTGTGTGAATTAATGAATATCCCTTTTTCAGTAGCATTTATTTGTTTCCTATTTATAATTAGGATTTAAAAAAATTTAAGGAGCCAACTATAATATAAGCCAACTAAAGTTAACTGTTTTTATTTTTAGTTTTGAAATTCGAAAAATTAGGGTAGTAGAAGGTTTTTTTTTTATACACTACAAGAAAAACTGTCTAATTTACCATCGAAAAGACATATAAAATCCAACGGTGATTAAGTTATCATCAGAAGAAATCAGACGGTATAAATCTCGCCAATAAAGGGTTTTTGTAGGATTTTTTTCGTCCTACAATAATCACTGTTGAATTCTGCGACAGATTACCTGCCTAAAAAATCATTTGGTTATTGGCAGATTTTTCCTCCAAACCCTCAACCGTAAACCCGGAATCCTTAACCATCAACCCTTAACCGTGATCCCTAACCAACACACCCCAAACCGTACCCCACAAACCATAGACCGTAAACCCTAATCAAGCAACCATAAACCCCAAACCATGAACCAAAACCAGCTTACCTAAAACACTCAATCCCAAACGATAAAACCATGAACCCGTTGACATGAAACCCTAAAACCCCGAACCATGAACCACTAGCGGCTTATAACAACATACCCTAAGCCATGAACCATCGACAACGAACCCTGAACCCTATACCATGAACCGTAACCGCCAAACCTTCAACCCTACACCCGGAATCCTTAACCATCAACCCTTAACCGTGATCTCTAACCAACATACCCCAAACCGTACACCACAAATCGTAGACTGTAAACCGTAAATCCTTATCAAGCAACCATAAACCCCAAACCATGAACCGGAACCGGCTTACCTAAAACACTCAATCCCAAACGATAAAACCTTGAACCCGTTTACAAGAAACCCTAAACCCCGAACCATGAACCCTTAGCGGCTTATAACAACATACCCTAAGTCATGAACCCTTGACAAAGAACCCTGAACCCTATACCATGAACCGTAACCGCCAAACCCTCAACCCTAAACCCAGAAACCTTAACCATCAACCCTTAACCGTGATCCCTAACCAACATACCCCAAACCGTACACTACAAACCGTCGACCATAAACCGTAAATCCTAATTAAGCAACCATAAACCCCAAACCATGAACCGGAACCGGCTTACCTAAAACACTCAATCCCAAACGATAAAACCATGAACCCGTTGACAAGAAACCCTAAAACCCCAAACCATGAATCCCTAGCGGCTTATAACAACATACCCTAAGCCATGAACCCTCGACAACGAACCCTGAACCCTATACCATGAACCGTAAAACCGCCAAACCCTCAACCCTAAACCCAGAATCCTTAACCATCAACCTTTAACTGTGATCCCTAACCAACATACCCCAAACCGTACACCACAAATCGTAGATCGTAAACCGTAAACCCTAATCAAGCAACCATAAATCCCAAACCATGAACCGGAACTGGTTTACCTAAAACACTCATTCCCAAATGATAAAACCATGAACCCGTTGACAAGAAACCCTAAAACCTCAAACCATGAACCCCTAGTGGCTTATAACAACATACCCTAAGCCATGAACCCTCGACAACAAACCATGAACCCTATACCCTGAACCGTAAAACCGCCAAACCCTCAACCCTAAACCCGGAATCTTTAACCATCAACCCTTAACCGTGATCCCTAATCAACATACCCCAAACCGTACACCACAAATCGTAGACCATAAATTGTAAACCCTAATCAAGCAACCATAAACCCCAAACCATGAACCAAAACCAGCTTACTTAAAACACTCAATCCCAAATGATAAAACCATGAACCCGTTGACAAGAAACCCTAAAACCCCGAACCATGAACCCCTAGCGGCTTATAACAACATACCCTAAGCCATGAACCCTTGACAACGAACCCTGAACACTTTACCATGAACCATAACCGCCAAACCCTCAACCCTAAACCCGGAATCTTTAACCATCAACCCTTAACCGTGATCCCTAACTAACATACCCCAAACCGTACACCACAAACCGTCGACCGTAAATCGTAAACCCTAATCAAGCAACCATAAACCCCAAACCATGAACTGGAACTGGCTTACCTAAGACACTCAATCCCAAACGATAAAACCATGAACCCGTTGACAAGAAACCCCAAAACCCCGAACCATGAAACTCTAGCGGCATAAATTATTGAAAACCTATTTGCTACACTCCAGTTCAAGATTCAAACGTGATCCGTGGACGTATAAATATGTAGGGGTGGCAAACGGGCCTAAACCTGCCGGGCCGGCCCGCGTAACCTGCCAAAAAAGGCAGGCTAGGATGGAAAATTGGGACCGCCAAATAGTAAAAGCCTTCCTAACCCTCACCGCTTAAACCGCGGGCTTTGGCGGGAAGGGGCGGGCTTCCCCGCCGGGCTTAGCATTTTTTTAGCAAGGGATATTTTTACAATTTTTTTACCAAAATCCAACTTTTCCCAACCCAACTTACAAGAGAATGAAGATGAAAATTAAGTATTTTGGATTATATTTATTTTGTTTTAGAGACAATATTTATAATTATGCTTTGAATTATGTTTATTTTGCTTTGGGAACAATATTTATAATTACAAAGACTTTAATGTTTGTGAATATAAAAATTATAATTTGTTTATACTTTTAAAAATTATAATAGTTAAAAGTAAAAAATAGGAGATATTTTTTTATGCCTTTATATATATTATTTAATAGTTAAAAGTAAAAAAAAAAGAGGTTATTTGGCGGGCTTAACCCGCCGACCCGCCAGCCCACCGTTAGGCGGGGCGGGCTAGGATTCTGGGACTGCCTCACTAGGCGGGGTGGGGCGGGCCAGCCCGCCAAAAGGCGGGCTTCTGGCGGGGCGGGGCGGGCTTCCTCGCTTGCCACCCCTATAAATATGAAGGCACACTCATTTGCTACACTCCATATCCGGAACTCTATATACAAATCCCCATCCCCATTGAAATACGAAAATGACAATCAACCGTTTCTCAAATACTATCGCCTACCTTCCGAACAACATTTGAGTTGCCTTAACCATTAAAATTGCGTCAAACTCCATTCAGGACTTGTGCAGTCTCAGAATGACCTGTACGGCTGCGCGCGCTGCGGGAGACGCCGATATTGTTCACCACAGTGTTTTTAAACCACCACCGCATGCCATGCCGTGGTGGTGGAGCCGCGATCCAGAGGCAAGAAGATTCTTTGAACGCTGCATGGCCACTGGCCATCCAGAGCTTCTGTTTCGGGAGGGGCTTCGGGAACTCTTCATCAAACGTAACAAAGACGTTGGCTTCTAAATGCTGAATAGTGCAGCAAGTAGAGGCCATGAAGCAGCCAAATACGCACTCTCAATGACGTTGCTGTTTCGCAGGGACGACAACGATGGAAAAGGGAAAGAGATCGAATTGTATCGCGAGCTTGATGCCGCTGGTTTACTCGCCGATTGTAACGCAAGGTGCTTTTCGATTCTGACAATGTCGTGGCCAGGTAAGGTCCAAATGCCCCATATAGAAGAACAACATACAGTGTGATGCCTCGCCGAGGTGCTCCACCAGGGGCCACATAGGTCTTCTATATGACTATCGCAGACGGGCAGCAATGTGAAACTCCCTCCATGCTTTCGGAGGGGCTGCGCATATACCCTGCATCCACTGTCGCACGGACTACGAGTTGATAGTCTTCGTCAACCTCCCATGAGTTGGGTTCCCATGTCGATTTAATGTTCTATTGTTTACACGTTGCCTGTAAAATTTCCGTACCAGATTATTCCATAGTGAAATTAAATTTCGTTTACTAAACATCATGCTTTAGTTACTAAATTGCGTTCATTTTTTCATCAATAACAGTACAAAACTAAAAAACAAGTTATAATTAATTTGTATATGTCAACATAAATACATTATAAAAAGATACCATATTAAAAAATTATAATTACTTACATAGTTATTTTAAATCTCAAAAATTAAACCATTACATCTCTAGTACTAGTTCTAAGTCCTATTTTATTTTAATAGCGTATTT
This sequence comes from Arachis hypogaea, assembly GCF_003086295.3. Taxonomy (NCBI): domain Eukaryota; kingdom Viridiplantae; phylum Streptophyta; class Magnoliopsida; order Fabales; family Fabaceae; genus Arachis; species Arachis hypogaea. The sequence continues at coordinate 10,919,337 of NC_092047.1, forward strand.
CTAACTTTAATTTAGAATGGAATATCATTTGAATTAATTAAAAAAACTCCAATTTATTTTCTGTTTTCTTTTATAACAACTCGGTTTTTTTATATACTGGTTCAACCAGGTCTCTGTCATTTATCGAACCAGGAATAGGCTAGACCAACCTTAGTTTCTGGTCCTTGCAAACCGACACATGTCAACCCTACATTCGATCACTTTCCAGCCGTTGGAAGTTTTACACAAATTAAATTTCGTGTTCGAATCACAAGACCAATCGTCTTTAGGTTTAAAAACCTCCCATCTTACCAAAACTCAACACACATTTCCCTTGGAATCTCAACATGGTCCGGGCCAACAAGAGATACTATGTTCTTTTCCGTGGGAGGGTCCCTGGTATCTATAGTTCCTGGCCCACCTGTCATACCCAAGTTCACGAATTTAGCGGCAACCTCCATAAGTCTTACGAAACCTTCGATGAAGCTCGTATGGTGTTCGAACAATTCCTCTGTGCCGGACGATTACAGAATCAGCTCACCCACAATAGTCCTCTACTGCATCAAATTCAACCACCAACCATTCAGCAGAACCCATCACCGATTCTTCACTAAATACTCCCCTTCGAGGAAGGAATACAGGGTGATCGTCCGATAGAACATGGAGACAACCACCCAAATGTTGACCAAATACTCCCTTTCGAGGAAGGCATACAGGTTCATCGTTCGAAAGAACATGGAGACAACCACCCAATTGTCCATTTAAACAATCGATCCAACCAAATGCAGCGGCAACAAATTCCCTACTCGTGTATTCTATTTATCCTCGTTACGATTTTGATCCTTTACTTAGCTCTGGTTAGGAAGTAGGCTCCTCTTAACCTTAAAACACCACCTACCACCATGTGTTACCTGCATTGAAGTAGGCTTACTTTTCACTGTCTGCGTTTGTTTACTTTTTAACATATATTCTATTGTATTAATTAATCTAATCTTCAGTTCACGCATAATATCACGTTGTTATTCCAGCCTAACTGTCATTAAGTCAGCAAACTATATTTATTCAAACATGATTTTAGTACTTTAACCCATTAATCCATATATCCTCATCCTCTGTTTATGACACCTGACCACATACAGAACATGCATTCCAAAAGCAACCCCACAAATTTTCCTCCGTACACTGTGTAACTGCAGGTACAGCTGTACAGTCCAAGCCAGTCCACAGAACAAGACAAAACCAAATTTTCTTCTTCTCATCGACGAATATCTCTGCCAACATTTAAAACAACCACTGCACAATAACGACAATAAAAATTCAGGGTAACACAAACGGGATTCCACCCGAATCGTACTTCGTTGTATTTTAAAGTAACGCCGTTAATCATACCATCATCACTAATTATCACAAAATTTTGGACTTTATCTATTAAACCTTGCCATTGAACAACAAACTGAAACAAATTACATACTACTTTGAGCTTTAATCTCCAAAGTAAAGGACACACAACAATAACAGAATAATTACAACATAACCAAACACCAACGACACATTCAAAACAGAGACATCAAACTCTTTCTCCTTCCACATGGCATCTTACAAGGGAATCGTAACTGGCCTTCAGTTTCTCGTAAGATTCTTCCAGTTGACCTACCCTGGCCCAAAGCGCGTTATTTGAGTCGCCAAGAAGCTTCGCCTTTCTGTAGTTATAATCCCGAATCTCTTTTCCGGTTACATCAAGCAACACGCATAGCATCTCATAAGCAGCATCTTCTCTTGCAGCTTTTTCAACCATTGAGAAATGACCAGTAACAAATAGCTCTATCTCAAATGGATGCCCAGGAATAACAACCGTGAAGCCAAAGAACGGGCCTTGCTCTCCGACAAATCATTCTACCTTGAAGAAACAGGGGCAAGGGATCTCTGCCTCCAGGCAAACTTTCAGCAACCACTCCTCCATGCTGCTCACAACTGCGAAATCCGCGTTAAGCTCTTCGGCCTGAATTACAGGAAGCCCTTTTGTACAGTCATAGAACAACAAAAATCGCATAACTAACTAAACTTCTAAACCTAACAAGATTAATAACCCGACATAAAATGACCAGAATAAACAGATCTCCAAAGCATAGCTTCATAAATACACTAATTATTGAAAACTGAATGCCATTTCACAAGTCTTACATGAAACAACTGGCCGGCAAGGATTGCCTCCGCTGGAGATAGCCAATTTCTTTCCGCCACCTTCATCCGGCCTGACTCCAACAGTTTCACCATTACCACCTCTCTCAGCACAAATGGACGACATCCTCGCTTTGAAGCACGAGCATGCGTGTTCAAAGCTATTGAATCAGTAAAACTCAGGAAACGTAAAATCCACAACTTGCTGGTTCGCCTCCTCCCAACTCGTGTATACACCGGGCTTGTGCCCCTTCGTAACGGCAATGAACAAGTAGCGTTGCATATTCTCCTCCATCTCTCCTATCCTTCAGAGTTCAGGCTGTAGTGTTCGAATATGAACTCCATGCGCCTATATATAAACATTTATTGTCCATTTGAAATTACCTTATTCCTTTACATTTTTTTCGAGACATGATTATTAACGTTGCAACAAATTAATGAAGTTGAATTCCTCCTTGAAAATTTTTTTCCCATTCCCTTGTAACTTATTTTGTTTCTGAATAAAAAAAAATTAGGCCCAACATTTTTATCACACTATAGGCCCCAAACTGGACCAAAAAAGTACCCATCCCACCAAAAATTCAATTTCAGCTCCACCCCATCAATTTTTGACATTTACAAACTAGCCACTTATGGGCCAAATTCAATTTCCACCCGTTAACCACTCTCCCCCTTCATCGGTGAACATTGTACCTGACACATGCCACCTCACCGTACCTCTCCTATGTGTGGCACTCCCTCAAGCTGGACAGCAATGCAGAAAGGATAAGGTGCATCATTCTCCTCAATTGGACCGGTGCAGGTTATAATTCACCTAATTTAATGAGAATGTGAACACATTACACATTTGGGTAAGCTAAAAACCAATTATACCTAATGTGACAATTTCGGTAAAGTACCATAACACCATATGTATGTTTCAATTTTTAGTAAATTAAATACGGAATATCATCATATGTCATGGTCTACAATATTAAAATTGGTAAAATACCATAATATCATTTGATTGTGCCACCCTCTCTCCCATCTCTTAATTATTCCAACCAACTAAAATACAAATCTCTTTTGACTTTTCCTAAATCTTAACACTCGCTACTAAAAACAAAAGAAAATTTTGATTAAAGTGACAAATACCTTTTTTAAGTTAAAAAATTATGGTTAAAACACAAATTTATTATTAATTTTTGAAATTATTAAGTCTATATCTTATTAGTTTGCTTTGTTGTCAAGATTTATTAAAAGATTTAATTTAATTCTGATTTGTTTAGTAGTATTTTTAAGAATTTTAAATTTAAATCAAATATAATCTAATCTAATAAGATCAAATTTGATTTTAAATTAGTTATCATAGGTTAGGATTTTAATATTTAAATAAAATTTGATTTAATCCAATAAGATCAAATATGATTTAAATTAGTTATCTTATTTTTAGAAGAATTAAATTAAGTTATCTTATCTTATCTTTAGAAGAGTTAAATTAAGTTATTTTATCTTATCTTTTAGTTAGTTTCTTATGAGCCTATTTAAACAGCTTTGGTGAGACAACTTAGACAACTTTGATGAATAAAATTTTCATTGCTTTATGCACGTTTTTTTAGTGTGAAAAAGTGAGGTGAGTGATTTGCTTCGCTTGTTATATAAAGAAATCTGAAGGATCAAACACTAAGGTAATTCTGTGTGCTAGTCTCTTTTAATCTTCATACCTCTGGTCTAGGTTGTGTTGTATCATTCTTTTTATTAAACCTCCTATAAAATTTCATACACTCGGAATAAAATTGTTTCTAATACAAAAAAACTTACATGTTAAATTGAAAAATAAAACGTTCCCTCCAAAATCCACACTGTAAGGTCCCACATCGGTTGGGGAGAGAAACGAAGCATGCCTTATAAGGGTGTGGATACCTCTCCCTAGCATGACGCGTTTTGACGAGTGAGTGTGGGGGGTATCGACTATCATCCCTATCGTCAAAGACAAAACCGTGAGGCCTAGTGTGCCAAAGCGGACAATATCGTGCTAGTGGGTGGTCGGGGCTGTTACAGATGGTATCAGAGCCGGAGTCCGGATCGATGTGCCAGTGAGGGCGCTAGGCTCCCTTAGGGGGGTGGATTGTAAAGTCCCACACACGATATTGTTCGCTTTGGCACACAAGGCCTCACGGTTTTGTCTTTGACGATAGGGTAACCGAAGCCCCCCACACTCACTCATCAAAACGCGTCATGATAGGGAGAGGTATCCACACCCTTATAAGGCATGCTTCGTTTCCCTCCCGAACCGATGTGGGACCTTGCATGCTTCGTCCCCCCCCCCCCGAACCGATGTGGGACCTTACAATCCACCCCCCTAAGGGAGCCCAGCGCCCTCGCTGGCACATCGATCTGGGCTCTGGCTCTGATACCATTTGTAATAGCCCAAACCACCCGCTAGCACGATATTGTCCGCTTTTGCACACAAGGCCTCACGGTTTTGCCTTTGACGATAGGGATGATAGCTGAAACCCCCCACACTCACTCGTCAAAATGCGTCATGTTAGGGAGAGGTATCCACACCCTTATAAGGCATGCTTCGTTCTCCTCCCCAACCGACGTGGGACCTTACACACACAGAGAAACTTGTGTCCATAAATACACAATCATCACTTCATTATTCCTTAATTCCACTGCCAAATATATTGTTGTCACCTCTTCCTCTTGCATGTAGTGTTACTTTTTCTGCTTCTTATATCTATATAAAAAAAAAAAACTTGAATTTGATCCCAACTATTAACACAGGTGTTGAATTAATTGACGATGTTGCTATTTCTTGTTCGTTGGTGGAGTTGTGTTTGTGCTACTAAATTCAGGAGTTGTTAATGCATAGTATTACCGAACTGTTGGAGACAAAATCCTTCCATTCAGCAAAATTATTGTCGATTCTTTCGAACATGGCAACTTCTCTACAATTCAATCTGCCATTGATTTTGTCCCTTCCAACAATAAGTATTGGGTTTCAATCAATGTCAAGGCTGGTATTTACAGGTAATAAATTCAATATTCTTTTGCTCTGTAAAGAAATAGTAACTTTTTCTAGATAACTATTCACTTCAAATGTTTTATGTGAAAATAACAACTATAAGTGAAAATTCAGGTGCAATTAACTGCCATTGAGTTTCTACCTAATTCACTGTTATTTTCACATAATATTTTTATGTAAATAATAATATTTTTAGACCGAGTCTTATTTACTATTATTTTGAGTTGTGGCATGTAACTCTTTTATTTAATTTGACTTAAGAAATTTGGTGTTATAGGGAGAAAGTGACGATTCCAAGTGATAAACCATACATAATATTGAAGGGAACTGGAAAGAAGAAAACGTGGGTTGAATGGGGTGACCATAATACAACCGCTCAGAGCCCTACGTTCCAATCCATGGCTGATAATATCGTCGTCAAATCCATCTCTTTTAGGGTAACTAACCATTTATAATTATTATATCATTCTCTGCCTTTTTTTTTATTTCATCTCTTAAATATTATTTAATGTTTGAAAATTTTCTATCTCTAATATATATGACATAAGTGACCTTCTTATTACGTTACGATGATAGATCTTAGTGGATAACCAATCTTTTATTGAATTATAAAAAAATATATTTTTTAATTCTTTTTATTTATTTAATTATATTTAATGTGATTTCCAAACTCCAAAATTTCAGTGGACAAATAACTAATAAAATTTATTTAAGGTGAATTCTATGGTATAGAATGTAATTTTTTTCTATTCATACAGAACTTAGGTAGAAGTTTTTAAAAATGGACATCTGTTGTAATGTTCTCTATGTCTAATCAAGTCTTGTAATCTCTTAGTTTATCAATAGGATAGTTTGCGGTGATTTATCTCTTTATATTAAATATTAACTGAGATTAATTTTTGAATGAAAGTGTTAATTAAGTGGGTTTGATTTTTTTGTAACAGACCAATTAAAAATTAGACCATACTTTAATTTGAGCCAACATAATAATTTTAGATCTTTTAATATATGATATAACTGTTCACCAACAAAAAAAATATGGTATAACCTTTTTAGGTTTTTTAACATAAATAAATTAATAAAGACAAAAATAAAAAAATTAATAGAGCATTATTTCCAAAAAAACAATGAAAATCAAATTAAATACCAACATACAATCTCCTTTTTTTTTTTATGGATTTATGAAAAACAAAAGTTTGGCCACACCGATTTTGGTACAAATTTGAGAAAATTATTTCAATTTAAATGAATAATATCACCATACTTTTACTTCATTATATTTTAACCCTTACAATCATTATGCTTATACACTAAATTTGTATGTATATACGTTTATAGGAAAATCAAATGTTGAAATATTTTATTTTAGTTTCTAAATGAATATTTTCTATCATACGATTTTTTTTTAAATCTAAAATAATATTTAAAAAATTTAAATAATTATAACATATATAACATTTATAATATAAGAAAAAAATGCAACAAGAAAAGTTTTATCTAGAAATAAAATCACATCATGATTCATTTTCTAAAATCAGATTTTTATTTTTTTTAATATTTTATTTTATTTTATCTTTGATTAAAATAATCAAAGGTGACTATTTGTATTTTTTTTCTTCTTTCTTTGGTCACGGATGATTGATAAAGCTAAGTTATAAATAACAAACTATAATAATTAATCAACTATAGCAATAAAAAGCAGGGACTTATTTAAGTCCAAATTTAAGTATGGTCCAAATTTTTAACTGGCTTGCTACAAAAAAAATTTAATCCGCCAAATTAACAATAGGACTAAATCCCTAAAATGGTCCCTCAGATTGGGTCCCTGCACCAATTTCATCCATGAGTTTCCAATTGCACCATTTTAGTCTTCGAGATTGAACTCCGGGCACCATAAAAGTTCTGAAACCTATTTCCGGCCTGAGTCAGCAAATCGGAATGCTGATCTGGCAAGTGACTGCCACGGTGGATGTTAACCCTAACGAAAGTAAAACGTCACCGTTTTACATGAATGAAGAAAACAAAACGTTAGAGCCATATGGATTTTGATCACTCACAATCTTTTCCTTCCTTTCTCCAACACTGAAACACTTAGACTCCCTCTTCTTCTGACAATGGTGAAGGCTTAGTGTGGTGGTTTAAGGTTTTCGAGTTCAACAGTTTTGCGGGACTGCTAGTGTCGCCGTGGAGTTCACAGTGCCGTTATTGAGGAAACACCATTGTTGTTGTTATTGAGGTGAGTACACAGTGCCCTTATTTTTTTTTCGACAATCATAACTTGATTTTCAAGGGTTTAGTTGGCTTTCTATTTGTTTGTGGTGGGGTATTTTCATCATTGATAAAGGTTTAGTGTTTCATATATTGTTCTGTTAGGATATGGATTTTAAACATGCTCTGTTTTTACCTAATGAAACAGGGAAAAGTTTTTTTTACCATCCATGAAATGCAATCTGTTGATTTTTGGGTTGTGACCATGATCATTGAATTAATGTATACAATTTTTATTTCTGATGCAGATAAAAAATCTAATTGACATTATACTCCATCATGGGGGTAGCTTTGAAAAAAATAAAGAAGGAAGGATGGTTTATTCTCCTAATAAGAAAAATTGTTTGGCTGATATTGATGAAGATACATTAGATGTTTTCTATATTAGGAATTACCATAAAAAGCTTGGGTATGACAAGATGAAAGAATGTTGGTAGCTTGTTCACCAAAAAGCTTAATGATTATTGAAATAATGATTATTTATTTAATTTTGTATGTGTGTGACTAACATTGGTTAATGATGATGAAATATTGATTCTTGAAATTAGGAAGTCTGCATAATAGCATAAGCAACCGTTTATGAGTTGTTCTTGAAATCAGTTTGGTGAATTTTATTTGAGTTGAATATGAACTGATTTTGCAAAATTGGAATGGGACCATGTTGTTTGCACGATATAAATGTTAAGGTCTATTATGGTGAATCAATGTGAAAGTTAGGGACTGTCGGACTGTTACGGTACATTTTTTAAAAGTCAGGATTTATTATGGTGTACGGGGTAAAAGTTAGAGACTATTATGGTGGATCATTATGTGTTCTCACTCAACATGGCTATGTTATCTCAATTTTTGTTGTAGGGTCTGATTCCAGCCATGAGGGAGGTGATGCCTAATGTGCATCACCATTTCTGTGTGTGACATTTGTAGCGTAATTTCAACAAATAATGGAAAGACTTGGAGCTAAGAAAATTGTTGTGGGATTGTGAACGGGCCACTATGTACCAGGAGTTCAAGGAGTTAATGGATAAGATTAAGAAGTTTAACGAGGATGCCTAGACATATCTAAAAAAATGGCCAGGAAATTCATGGACAATGTTAAAGTTCAGTCACAAGTTAAAGTTGGACTCTATTTGCAACAACGCATGTGAAGTATTTAACTCAAAGATAAAGGAAGCACGAGGAAAGCCAATCATCACACTGCTTGAAAAAATCAGAATGTTTGTAATGCATACAATGGCTAAGAATAAGGTGAAGCTGGAAAATCACGTGGGAATACTACCACCAGTTATCAAAAGTAGGCTTGAAAAGGTTAGGAAGGAGTCTAAAAACTGACATTCAATTTGGGCTGGTGATAATGGTTATGAGAAATTCGAAGTGCATGGTTATCCTACAATCATGTTGTTAATTTGAAAAAAAGACTCTGCACTTGATGTTCTTGTCCAGTTCCTGGTTGAAGAGGAGCAGCTCGAACTCCCTACTGCGTGACTAGCACCACCCATCATTTGTCACAAGAAGAAGAAGAAGAAAGAAGACAGAAATGGAAGAAGAAGATGAAGAAGATAGGGTTCACATTGAGTTTAGGGTTTATAAATGGGAGTAGGGACTATATTGGAGCAAATTCACCAAATGTCCACGTCATATAGCCGTTTTCACATCCACCGTGGCAGTTACTTGCCAGATTAGCACTCCGATTTGCTTACTCAGGCCAGAAATAGGCTTGGGGACTTTTATGGTGCCCGGAGTTCAATCTCGAGAATCAAAATGGTGCAATTGGAAACTCAGGAGTGAAATTGGTGCAGAAACCCAATCTAAAGGACCATTTTGGGGATTTAGTCTAACAATTGTCTTCAAAAATTTCAGTTAATACTTAATATAAAGAGACTACAAGACCTTATTAGACATAGAGTACAGGACAATAGGTGTCCATTTTTAAAAGCTTCTACCTAAGTTCTAGGTGTGTAGAAAAAAAATTACATTCTACACAATAGAATTCACCTTTATTTAATGTTACATACCTTGAAATTAAAACAAGTCTAATTTGAATGATTCATTATCACCATATTTTATTATATCACATAAGTAATGTAATTGACCCAACTTACCCAATACTTAAATATCTCATATTTTACGGCAGTTTTTGTTGGGCTCAAAAGATAATGTGAAGCTAAAAATAAATATCTTAAAAATTAATAAGATATTCTTTAATTTATAAAATAATTTCTCAGAAAATAAATTCAAATATTTTGAGAAAATTCATATTTATTTTTTTTGAAACAGAATACATACAACAATCCAATAAATACGAACCTCAGGGCTCTCTGCCGTAGATGTTGCATTGATAAATGGAAACAAGTCTTATTTTTATAGAGTTGGATTCTTTGGATTGCAAGACACTTTATGAGATAACCAAGAAAGATATTACTACAAACTTTATACTATTCAAGGTGCTGTTGATTTTATTTTTGGAGCTGGCCAGTCATTGTTTGAGGTAATTGAATTTTATTAAAATATAAAAGGTGCATGCTATTGTGTTTATGATTTCAGTTAAAATAATATTTTTTTAGTCGTAAGAAAATCTTTAATACTTAATTTTAGTTTAATTTTATTTTAAGACTTATAAAATGTCACATAAATATTTATAGAATTATATATCATAAAAATTAATTTAAAATTTAATGTAAAATTCATATTAAAAATTAATTTAAAATTTAATATAAAATTCATATAAAAATATATGAATTTAATTTTAATAATATTTTTTAAATAATGTTAAAATTGTTTAGCCATAGTAACTATTATAACTACAATAATCATAAACTTCACCAAAATAAAAATGGATTGGATGAGAAATGCTGATTATTTAAATGTATTATTATTGTATTGATAATGGCAGAGATGTAGCATAAATGTGATTGGAGGGCCATTAAAAAAAGGGTTTGTAGGATATATAACAGCACAAGGGAGAACGAATTCAAATGGGTTTGTGTTCAAAAATTACAATGTCTTTGGAAATGATTCTACTTTCTTGGGAAGGCCTTGGAGATCTTATACTAGAGTTCTTTTCTACAACACAAATATGGCCAACATTATTCAACTCTTTGGTTGGGACCCATGAGTTTACTCTCAACATGAGTAAGACTTTGTTACTATGCTAATCATCTCATTAACAACATTATTAACTCATGTTAAATTCAAAACTCATGTTAAATTCAAAACAACAGTGTCAATGTGACTTAGTTCATAATATTTTAAGAATTATAGTTATGTATTAAATTGTTATGTAAACATATGATTCTAATTGGATGATCGTCTAAAATATTAATTTTTTTTGCAGGAATAACATTATGTTTTTTCGAGTATGGCAATTTTGGATCAGGTTCTGATACCTCTAAACGAGTAAATTGGATTATAAAATTGGATTTAGAGACGATTAATATGATGACAAGTATGAATTTTATAGACTCTGAAGGATGGCTTCATCACAACCAACGGTTTTAAAAAAGAACAACATTATCAATAGTTTCAACACCATTTTAGATAGAATATAACTCTTTATTATTTTATTATTTGATTAGATTATTACGGAATGGAAAAGTATATAGAACCAAAAGGTTACCAGCCAAAAATTAAACAAAATCACGTTAATTTATATTAATATATAATTTTAAATTTTTTAAATTCAAAATTTAAAAAATTTAAAATTAATTAAGTAAACCTAATTAAACCTATAAAAGCCTTCTTCTTCTCTCTCCCATTAACCTACCACCTCCAACAATTCCACACAGAGACCTCTCTCTCTCCTGGCCGGCGACTTTCATGCTCTCCGCGACGTCCTCGACAAGCGCATTCAAGACAATTGCTTCAACACGAAATTCACCTTCGACTTTGTCACTGACGAAACCTTCTCCTCTTCCCTCTTCAACCACCTCCTTCAAACTCTATCCACCCTCAACCGTGGCGTCACTCGCAAAAACACGTTTGATTTCCTCATCACCCTCAACTTTCGGTGTTGCTGAGTGTTTCTGTTTTTTGCCATGGATCCAAACTGCACTGGGAACACCGATTACATAAATGCCTACGGATTCGGCGACGATGGTGGTGCTTTGCTTTCAGATTTCAACGATTGGGATCTACACAAACAATACAATCACCCTTTCGATTTAACTCCAAGTAATGATTTTGATCGGTTTGACGCCGACACATTTGGCTTGCATGCACATGCGGTTTCGAATTCCGGAAGATCGGAGCGTTTGTTCCACCCTCTTCCGCGAGCCATGTGGAAAACTTCATGCCGGGTTCAGCTTTTGGGGCTGTGGCTTCTATGCCGGAACATTTACATTTGTAATACAAAAAAATTCGAAAAATATATAAAAGAACATCCATTTAGTATGAAAAAAAAAATATTCAGAAGAAACATCTATATATATTAACTCTATAAAATTTTAAAAAAAAATATAAAATTCTTAAAAAAATAGAGACATTTACATTTGTAATACAAAAAAATTCGAAAAATATATAAAAGAACATCCATTTAGTATGAAAAAGAAACATTCTGATACTTAGCACAAGAAACATCCATATATATTAATTCGTAGAGATTTTGAATTCACCCAAATGTATTTGGCTGATTTTTGGTTAATACCCTTTTGGTTCCCTAGCATTGCTCTTACGGAATTAAAGTTGGAAATACTTTCTTGTTGAGAATTGAGATTACTCATTTTTAGAAAATTATTAATTTTAAGAATTAATTCTATAAATATTTTTTTATATGTGATCAGTCTTAATATTATTATGGCTTTATTTAAACTTTTAGTTACTTTATTTCTTAAACGACTGTGTCTGTGTATCTAATTATATTTTTTATCTTTATATTTTAAATGAATTTTAAAAAATGTGTTATTAATTTATTAATATAATATATCTAATATATTTTATATAAATAAAAAAACATTAAAATATTTAAAAAATTAGTTTATTTTAAATATTAATAAAATATTAGGATATGATTATAATTTATCCTAATACTAATTTTGTTTTAAAATTATCCTTGAGACAAAGTTAATTCTTTTCTCACTTTTCGCACCCTTAATCCCAATCCTCTCAATCAAAGAGATATAAATGATATGGCACTTAACATGATATGCCATTATGCCATGTGACACTTAACGTGACATATCATCATGTAATTAGCAGAAGAATCAATTTGACTTACGTTTTATCTTTTAAGGACTAATATAACTAAAAAAATGATTTGAGAACTAATTTAAAGAATTGATGAGAGACGAATTTAACTATTAACCCATTTTTAAAAGTATCGCCTGAAGATCAACACAAAACATAAAAGGCGATATGAGGTTGGTGGGAGGCCATCTTATATATTTTATATCTCTATGTGAAATTGATATTTAAAAATCATAAAATAATTTAATAAATTTAATTAAATTATTATCTAATAATTTTTAACTATTAATTTTACATAAAAACAATTACACATGTAAATCTTTACTATTTCTTATACGTGGGGTTTATATCTTTTGCACAATTCCACGAGAAATAATATTCATAAGCCAACATTATTAATTTCAGTCTATTTATTTTAAAATTATTTCTTTAGCCAACTTTACTCTTTTGTCACTCTAAACTCTTCCCTCTCATTTTATTGTAAAAAATATTGTACTTAAATTTTTTTTATTAGCAAATTATCAACTATTAGTTCCATTATTGATCTGGCATTTTTTTTTCCAAAACGCGAGTTTTAAACTAAAGTTTTCGAATAAAATAAGTTGTTAATTAGTGTTGTTTACAGTGTGACGACGCTCCAATAAAAATTATACTATATATGTCAATTGCCAGTGTTATTATTATCTAATAGACTAATACTAGTTTTTGTTTGGACGTGGTGTTGCTCCTGCCTGGAAGCTTTGGACATATTTGGTGTCCTGTGTGCGTTTGCAAAAAGTGACATATATCTTTGAATGATCATGGGATGTGTATACTAAAATTAATTATTAATATAAAATATATATTAAAATATAAATATACGTTAAAAATAAATTAAATTATATATATTTATATATAAATATATTATAATTAATTTTAGTATTAATTTTAGTCTACGAATAATTTTTTTATTTCAATTTTTTTTCCATTTGGATTTTACCTGAAATGACTCTCAAGTCGTCTTATAAAATTAGTTTAGTCTATTTTTATGTAATGCAAGTTGTGGGTTTTGAAAATGAGGCTTAAACAAGGGCAAAGGGCTAGAAACACCAAGTCTTGATTTATATTAATATTCTATTCTATATCATATGTTTTATATATATATTTTTTTAATTGTTATTCACAATTCACCCGATTGATTAGTCAATAAAGATTCCTGTACATCCACCTACTCCTCAACTCCCCTACCATGGTTTGCCTAATCAATAAAATTTCACCCCTTTTCTTTAACACCAAACCATTAAAGAATGTACCACATGCTTCACGTTATATATCGGCTCAGTGACATTTATAAATGCATGAAAAAAAAAAAATTGCAGGGAAAACAAGGGATATAAACGAGTACGGATAATCCGAAACCTGATCAATATCGACCCGATCCGAGTTAATTGGTAATTGATCAACTTCTACATGTTTGTCAACCATATAAACTCGTGATAATTCTTTTCATTTCAATGCACTTTAATTAGTAGCTTTAACTCTTCTGCAAATGTCGTCGTCACAAAACAATGATATACTGAAGGGGTTTAGAGTTTAGATAAAAGTCTTAGGACAGAACTTAGAGAGAAGAGAGTAGACATCAAGAGGTTTTAGAGATGGTTATGAGAGTTGGTAAAGGAAAGTAACATTTGAATATTCCTTCTAGACATGAAAAAGTGAGGATTTAATTTGGAGGCAAATATAAATAATACTATGCATTAAAGTATTTTTATGAATTAAATTTAATTAAATTAAATAATAAAACTTATAATAATTTTAGCTATAATTTTTTTTGTTATGTTAAATTAATTTGGTTAGACTTAGTTAACAAAAAAAATTTAAATATGTAGTATTATTTATCTAACAAATTTATATTATTTAGAGTGTACTATGTTGTCAGTTAAAATTACACAGCATTTAATATTAAACACATTAATAATATGATCATTTTTTTAAGATAAAAATAGGAGTTAAGCCTTAAAATGGTTTCTAAAATTACACTCGAGATTCAAAGCGGTCTCTAAAATAATTACTCAATTTTATCCTCGAAATTATATTCCGAGATTTATAGTAGTCTCTTAAGTAGTTTCTGTCCATCACTAGTCCCTTAGGTGATGACTTGGAATACAAATTACATAATAAAAGTTAGAGTTAAGTCTCAAAATAGTCTCTGAAGTTGCACTCGAGCCTCAAAATAATTCTTGAAGTTAATAATTATTCAAATTTATTCTCAAAGTTGCACTCCGAGACTTAGTAATCCCTCAAGCATTTTTCGTTCATCAGAACCTTGAAACGACGTCGTTTTGAACATAAAAAAAATAAAAAAAAAATAAAAAAGAAAAAAGAAACATAGCATAGAACGCCCCAATTCGAAAAAAAAAAAGAAAGAAAAAAAAGAAAGAAGCGTAGCGTAGAACCCCCAGCCCACCCCTCCCAATTCCTAATCTATTCCCTTCCCATCCCTATTCCCAACCCCTTTTCCTCCTCCAACCTTTCCCTTCCCCTTTTCCATCCCCAACCCGTCCCCTTTCTCTCCTCCAACCCTTCCTCCTCCCCTTCTGCTTCCCCAACTTGACGCCCTTTTTCTTCTCCTTCCTCTTCTGCTTCTCCAACCTGAGATCCTTCTTCTTCCTCTTCTCCTTTCTAATTTGATGCCCTCCCCCTCCCCAATCATGCTCTCACACTCATAAGAGCTCTCCTCAACCTTTGAGGTCATTGCCTCTCGTCGGCCTCCGTTTCGCTACCGCCGTCGCTCGTCAGCCTCTATCTCCGCTCGGTCTCCCTCTTCTTTCCTTTGACACGGTTCTTTCTCTCATACACTCTGGTCTAAGTTGTGTTGTATCATTATTTTTATTAAACCTCCTATAAAATCTCATATAATCGGAATAAAATTGTTTCTAATACGAAAAACTTACATGTTAAATTGAAAAATAAAAAGTTTTCTCCAAAATCCACACAGAGAAAGTTGTGTCCATAAATACACAATCATCACTTCATTATTCCTTAATTCCACTGCCAAATATATTGTTGTCACCTCTTCCTCTTGCGTGTAGTGTTACTTTTTCTGCTTCTTATATCTATATACAAAAAACTTGAATTTGATCCCAACTATTAACACATGTGTTGAATTAATTGACGATGTTGCTATTTCTTGTTCGTTGGTGGAGTTGTGTGTTTCTACTGCTAAATTCAGGAGTTGTTAATACTCAGTATTACCGAACTGTTGGAGACAAAATTCTTCCATTCAGTAAAATTGTTGTCAATTTTTTCGGACATGACAACTTCTCTACAATTCAGTCTGCCATTGATTCTGTCCCTTCCGATTGGGTTTCAATCAATGTCAAGGCTGGTATTTACAGGTAATAAATTCAATATTCTTTTGCTCTGCAAAGAAATAGTAACTTTTTCTAGATAACTATTCACTTCAAATGTTTTATGTGAAAATAACAGTTATAAGTGAAAATTCAGGTGCAATTAACTGCCTCTAAGTTTTTATCTAATTTACTGTTATTTTCACATAATATTTTTATGTAAATAGTAATATTTTTATACCGAGTCTTATTTACTATTATTTTGAGTTGTGGCATGTAACTCTTTTATTTAATTTGACTTAAGAAATTTGGTGTGACAGGGAGAAAGTGTCGATTCCAAGTGATAAACCATACATAATATTAAAGGAAACCGAAAAGAAGAAAACATGGATTGAATGGGGTGACCATAATACAACCGCTTAGAGTTCCACATTCCAATCTATGGCTGATAATATCGTCGTCAAATCCATCTCTTTTAGGATAACTAGTCATTTATAATTATTATATCATTCTCTGCCTATTTTTATTTCATCTCTTAAATATTATTTAATGTTTGAAAATCTTCCATCTCTAATATATATGACATAAGTGGCCTTTTTATTACGTTATGATGATAGATCTTAGTGGATAATCAATTTCTTATTGAATTATAAAAAAAAAATATTTTTTAATTTTTTTTATTTATTTAATTATATTTAATGTGGTTTCCAAACCCCAAAATTACAGTGGACAAATAACTAATAAGATTTATTTAACGTTACATAACTTGAAATCAAAATAAGTCTAATTTGAATGATTCATTATCACCATATTTTATCATATCACATAATTAATGTAATTGATCCAACTTACCGAATACTTAAATATCTCATACTTTATGGCAGTTTTTTTTTTGTTCAAAAGATAATGTGAAAAGCTGTAATTAATTAAATAATAAATTAAATAGAAACGAATATGGTTAGAAAATTTAGCAATCAAAATTTGAAAATTTAAATATAATATTTGGACTCAGTGAATTTTTCTGAGTCGGAAAACATAGTTTTCTGAATAAAAATGCGCACTGAAAAATTGACCGACAGTACCGGCTGCGATCTGTCCGGTACTGTGACTGAGAAAGTTAATTAGAAGTGAATAATTTTAAGAAATAAGAATTTATAATTTGGGAAGATAGAAATATTTAAAATACGATTTAAAATTTTAATCTTAATGATTTTGGCCCAA
Organism: Arachis hypogaea; assembly: GCF_003086295.3. Lineage (NCBI taxonomy): Eukaryota > Viridiplantae > Streptophyta > Magnoliopsida > Fabales > Fabaceae > Arachis > Arachis hypogaea. Next base: position 10,936,500 of record NC_092047.1, read on the forward strand.
AATTTGGGTCAACGGACTAAATCAAGTGAACCGGGTCCAAGTGGGTCCAAAACCCAACATATATAAACACTAGTTATGAGCATTTCAGCGCATTTACCCTAGAGAATGAGGGAGGGGGCAGATAGAGAGAAGAGAGAAAGAAAACCTAGCTTCCCAAACTTCAAATCACCATAACTTTCTCTCCGGAACTCCGATTGACGAGCCGTTTGCGGTCACGCGTCGCTCTTTTCATCCTCTAAAATTTTATTTAAGTTTTGTAGTGAGTATTCTACTTTTCTCTGCCCAGTTATCTTTTTCTCTTTAAATTTGAATTTGGTTTGAGTTTTGAGAAAATCTTATGATTTTGGTTATTTAGGGGTGCTCTAGTATGAGCCATTGGTGATATTCATCATAAAATACAGTAGGTTAAGAAAAGAAACCCTCTAACCCTTGTGATTTATCAATTTCATGAACCATAGGTTGATTATAAGTGTGAAAATTGATATGTTAGAGTATTGGGTGATTTTGGTGCACAATTAGAAGATTGATATTGCTTGTGGGGCTTTGGTAATGCTTGGAGCTAAGGTTGGTGGAGACTTCCAAAGAAGAGGATCAATTGGTTTGGCTCCAAGAGGTACGGTTTAAGTTTCATTTAAGTACCGTATGGTGTGATGAGAATTCCTAGGCTAGATGCCTCTAGGATTAAGTTTGGATTGTGTAAATGGTTGATATTAATATGTATAGTTGATATATAATGTAAATTAATGATTGAGTTGAGAATTTGATGAATTGGGTAATGAATATTAGTTTGTGGAATATGCATTTAAATTGTGAATTTGGGCTGGAGGCCATGAATCTTGGGTCGGAGGCCGGAAAGAGGTAAGGAAGGTAAGTGATGTGTATATTGTGTGATGTCATATGAGATTGAATGGAATTGTAATTGTTGTTGTTTGGTTACACTGGATTGTATGGATTATGTGGTTATTGGTTTTGAGGGAGGAATTGATGTCCTTGTTGGTAATGCATGTGGATTGTGTATGATGATATGGATTTATATGTATTGGGGGTTGATGGAATTGGTATTGTTGGAACTTGAGATGTGGAATAAAATATATGATATGTATTTTGTTTGAAATTGAGTTATTTGATTGAGATTGGTCAAAATGGTGGATTGGTGGATTGTGAATTTAATGAGGATGTTGAAAATATGAGTTGAGAAGGCTTGAGGTTGATTTTGGTAAGTTTTGGTTGGTTTTGAAAATGTTTGAAATTGGTTTGTATTGAAAATTTAGCTTTTGTTGGTTTTTATGAAAGTTGTGATTTTGGTATACTTTGATGGAGCATAACTTGGTCTCCGGATTCCCGTTTTGTATCAAACCTATTTATAAATAAAATTGATTCCGAGAAGTTTATGCCGTTCGAAGAAAAGTTGGAAAATGATTTGAAACGAAAAATTTATCCCCGTCAAAAGTTTGGGGTTTGAAAATGTAATCCTGTAGCTTTTTAAACTTAGTAAAATTTTTTATAAAATTACTCCGACGCGCATGCATGGTCGATGCGCACGCGTCACTCATGATTTTTACTCTCTCACGCGTGCGCCTAGCCGACGCGTACGCGTCGTTGTTTGGATGCAGGTGCGTGGTATAAATTCCAGAGAGTTGTGATGGTAGGGTGCCGGTTTTGTGCGAGGGGCACAAAATGCATCTACGCAAATGCGTAGCTGACGTGCACGCGTCACCCTACCTCTCTACTTTCCACGTGTGCGCATGGGCGACGCTTACGCGTCACCCGCTTTTCTCCATTTTTCATGCGTGCGGGTGGGTGACGCGCACTCGTGACCTCGTTTTCAGCAAAAATTAATTTTTGAGCTTTTAAAGCCGAATTTCAGACTTCTAAACCTTCATTTTCATTCTTTAAGTCCTAAATTTGTATAGTATGCCTAGTAATGAGAAGAGGTTAGGAAATGTGATCACTTATTGATGAAGAAAGGCTTGGAATAATGAATTGTGATTGATGAAGTGGTGTTGTCCACTTGTTCCTGGTATGAGAAGGGGAAGGAGAATTATGATAAATGAGTTTAATTATGGAGTTTTGAATGAATATGTATTTGTGGTAGCTGAGTAGTAGCAAGGGTCGTGGTTCGTTCCGCTTACTCCGGGTCATTGTTTGAGAATTGGTAATAATGAAGAGTGATAATGAATGAATATGTATTTGTGATACCTGGGTAGTAGTAGCAAGGGTCGTGGTTCGTCCCGCTTGCTCTGGGTCATTGTTTGAGAATTGGTAATAATAAAGAGTGATTATGAATGAGTGTGGTAAATGAATAATGACGAAAAATGTTTGAATGTGAGTATGCTTGTGTTTTCTCTCTGGTTGTAAAGGTGACAGGGCACCGATACCCTCTAATGGTGACAGTGCACATATACCCTCTAATGGTGACAGGGCACGTATTCCCTCTAATAGTAATAAGGCGCAACAGAGAGACTGTGCCCGGGTTAGCTATCGGACACGTCAGGTTGGCTTCATAACCAACAGATGATATCATCAGCCATAGGGCAGGCATACATCATTTGCATATATTTAAATTGTTTGGGTTTGCCTATTTGCTTTGGATTGCTATATCATATATGCTATGTTACCTGATTATGTGCTACTTGTTCTACTTGTACCTTATTGTGTATTACTTGCCTGTATTGCTTGTGTTTGTACAACTGAGAGGTCCCTCATGCTGGTGTCGGTTGACGCTGAGGGCTGTTCTTGATGAGATGAGTTGATGATGTAATTGGATGATGATTATTAAATGAGGTAATTGAGCTCCCTGGGTAGACGCAGTGAAGTGATTTCACTTGCTCCAGGTAAGGATATGAGGTAATGATATAGAATTGCTGAGACAGATGGTTTCGTTTATAATTCTAATTGTGAATTGTCGAAGGGTTAGAAAGTTGGGAAGCATAAGGAACATGAATCAGATTTAGCATTCCCTTATTACAGTTGCCTATTCATGGATTAGCGGAACATAGGATGAATATTTGGTGAAAGGAAGTTTAGGATGCTTAGTGAGTTTTTATTACAATGCATTGTATTTATTTGGTACTTTTACCGTATTGGGAACCCATGGGTCGGGGGTTCTCATTCCGTATATATCTCTTATTTTTCATATGCAGGTCCAGGTGCTCAACAGTGAGCTGTGGTTTGCCTGAAAGACGGCGAAGACCTCTAAGATCTCTTATTTACTTTTGCTTAGATTCTCTCCGCTTTTGTTTTTAAAGAACTCATGCTATGTATTTAATCCTTTTGAAAACTTGCCTAAAGAGGATTTTATGTTTCTTTTGGGAGAGATTAGGAGATACTGTTATCAACTAATTTCATACTGTACCCTAGCCGGCCTAAACTTTGCAAGTTGCGACTAGTGGCTATTTACTTATGTTATATATCTATATATTGTCCTTCTCTTACTCTCATTTATGCCTTTATCTGTATATTGCTTTCGACTTCACGCTCTATCTTTTAGTTGTTAATACATGAGTGCTACGAATTCGCGATTTTATTTTTACTCCTTTTCAGGTTTCTCGATTAATACTCCTTTCAATTATACTTACAAACTATGTATTAAAAATCCACCTTGAGAGTCGTACCACCTTATTATCATTGACTTATGACTCGAGCATAAGGATTTGAATATTAGGGTGTTACATTATGGTATCAGAGTAGTTCGTCCTCAAGCCTGAGGGATGGAACTGCTTATGCTTCAATACATACTCTGAGTATGTGCCTGTGCCAGTTAGGGTATCCGACCGATACATCTAGCATGAAGTCCATGAGTGTACCTTTAGTAGTTTGAAGCACTTAACTTGAGATATTGAGTCTGATCACCTCAATATCGCTCGGCTAGTATGGACAAGACCCGAATGGTGTCTCATGGACATAAATGAAGTAATCGGGGAGGAATTTCCAAAAATGGACCGGTTAGAGCACGCCGAAATAGGAATTTTGACAGTGGTATGAGTGATATGTGTTGGTTTTGGAATTGTTAAGTGATATACCTAGAGGCAAATGGTTGAAAATGATTGGTTTAATTAGGCTTGAATCGATTGGATCTTGGTGATTGAGAAGAGAGAAGACTTGTAAATAGCATTCATGTATTTTGGATTCGAGCAAATGTGTAGGAATGGGATAATGACTATTGTTAGAAAAATGATGTTATAGATTTGAACGATTAGGTAATGTGTGTATGGGGATCAAGGATTATTAAGAGGTAATGATTGAGTCTTAAGAGCAGAGTTGCTGAAGAGTGTGTGGAAAAGGTGGCTGCAGAGAAAGGAAGTCATAGGGAGCACAACCAAGGATTCGCACCAAGGGGTCGAGAGTTTAAAGAGAGAGGATACACACAACACTTTCCCCAAGGACAGAATAACTTTGCAACGAGTGAGGAGTCCCAAGGGAACAGTAAGAGAAAACAGACAGTGGCTGCTTCAGATATTTTGAGCTGTCAGAGATGTGGAAGTCATCACCCAAATAGGTCGTGCCGATTGGGGTTAGGTGCATGTTATAAGTGCGGATTACCAGGGCATGTATCAAGAAATTGCCAACAAGGAGGGAGTCAGGATGCGGGCTGATTGCGATAATAAGATTGAGGTAATTGCAATAATCAGGCTTAAAGGACAGTGCATGATTTTATAATACCACCTTTACAATAAAACTGGGAATGTCGAGCTTAGTATTAGACTTAAAACCAAACTGGATGGTTTGAGTAGGGGTTTGCTTTAAATAAAAATGCTTTGGGCTTTGAATACCTGATAAGTTTAGCAGATTAATACAAATGGATAAATGCCTGTGATGTAAACGATTTTCTATTGAGATTTTTATGTTGTGTTTGTTATTTAATTGGGTGATTTCTTGATTTTTGGTGAAATAGATTGAATCCATGACTTTTAGTTTTCTTTGATTTAAATAGATAAGGAATGGTCCTAAATGATGAATTTGGAAATGTTGATTTGAAATGTTGGTTTTGATTGAGTTGAGGTTGAAAGGAGGGGACCCGTGACGGGTGACAAACTCCAGTTTTTAGGGGAGGTGCTGTCGAAATTTTTTCAAGAATTTGAAAGAGTGTTGGTTATGGTTTTTGAAAATGATTTTTGATTTGAGTAACTTTAACAAAAGAGATGTGTTTCGAATGCTTTTATAGATTATTAAAGAAAATCGGATTCTTATGATTTTGTTAACTTGTTATTTCAAACTCATTTGATTTCTAAAAACGAAGTGAGTTTTGATTAATTAGTCAAAAACTTTAAAACAGCAATTTATATATAAATTCGAGGGTTTGAGAATAAGAAAGTAAGTCTAGAGGTTATGCTTGGAGTTGAGCTGTGATTAGTGGTAATTGGCTTGACAGAGAGAGAGGATAGTGATGGAGTATGATTCAGGTATGGTGATGATTTTTGGTTGATTATAGTGATGTGGGATGATGACTATGATTAATGATGTTGGTGATATTATTGATGACATGATTTGAGATTTAATAAGATGTGAGTTGATGAGATGATGAAAGTAATGAACGAGGTTGTTGGTCGGCGTTGGACGAATGATCGAGATCATCAGAGATAAAGGAATCAGAGTGCGACAATGGAAGCGCGCTGAGTAAAAAGACCTTGGGACTACAATGCGTTGGATATAAAGGCAGATTACGCTCATGTACTCGTGGTGGCCGATGAAATTTTTGAGGGCAAAAATTTCTGTCAGAGGGGTAAAATATAAAACTCGGTCAAACCATAATTAATTAAATAATAAATTAAATAGGAGCGAATATGGTTAGGAAATTTAGCAATCGGAATTTGATAATTTAAATATGATATTTGGATTCAATGAATTTTTCTGAGTCAGAAAATATAGTTTTCTGAATAAAAATGCGAACTGAAAATTTGACCGGCAATACCGGCTGCGATCTGTCCGGTATTGTGGCTGAGAAAATTAATTAGAAGTGAATAATTTTAAAAAATAATAATTTATAATTTGGGAAGATAGAAATATTTAAAATACGATTTAAAACTCTAATCTTAATGGTTTTGGCCCAAAATTGGGCCATCGGACTAAACCAAGTGAACCGGACTCAAGTGGGCCCAAGACCCAACATATATAAACACTATTCATGAGCATTTCAGCCCATTTACCCTAGAGAATGAGAGAGGGGGCGGATAGAGAGAAGAGAGAAAGAAAACCTAGCTTCCCAAACTTCAAATCACCATAACTTTCTCTCTGGAACTCCGAATGACGAGTTGTTTGCGGCCACGCGTCGCTCTTCTCATCCTTTACAATTTTATCTAAGTTTTGTGGTGAGTATTTTACTGTCTTCTATCCAGTTTTCTTTTTTCTCTTTAAATGCGAATTCGGTTTGGGTTTTGAGAAAATCTTGTGATTTTGGTTATTTAGAGGTGCTCTAGTATGAGCCATTGGTGATATTCATCATAAAATACAGTGGGTTAAGGTAAAAAACTCTCTAACCTTTGTGATTTATTAATTTCATGAACCCTAAGTTGATTATAAGTGTGAAAATTGATTATGTTAGAGTATTAGGTGATTTTGGTGCACAATTGGAAGATTGATATTGCTTGTGGGGCTTTGGTAAGACTTGGAGTTAAGGTTGGTGGAGACTTCCAAAGAAAAGGATCAATTGGTTTGGCTCCAAGATGTACGGTTTAAGTTTCATTTAAGTACTGTGTGGTGTGATGAGAATTTCTAGGCTAGATGCCCCTAGGATTAAGTTTGGATTATATAAATAGTTGGTACTAATATGTATAGTTGATATGTAATGTAAATTAATGATTGGGTTGAGAATTTGATGAATTGGGTAATGAATATTAGTTTATGGAATATGCATTTTAATTGTGAATTTGGGCCTGAGGCCGTGAATCTTGGGCCGGAGGCCGAAAAGAGGTAAGGAAGGTAAGTGATGTGTGTATTGTGTGATGTCATATGAGATTGAATGGAATTGTGATTGTTGTTGTTTGGTTACAATGGATTGTATGGATTATGTGGTTATTGGTTTTGAAGGAGGAATTGATGTCTTTGTTGGTAATGCATGTGGGTTGTATATGATGATATGGATTTATATGTATTGGGGGTTGATGGAATTGGTATTGTTGGAACTTGAGACGTGGAATGAAATATATGATATGGTATTTTGTTTGAAATTGAGTTATTTGACACTTTTACTGTACTGGAACCCATGGGTCGGGGGTTCTCATTCCGTTTATATCTGTTTTTTTCATATGCAGGTCCAGGTGCTCAGCAGTGAGCTGTGGTTTGCCTGAAAGACGGCGAGGACCTCTAAGATCTCTTATTTATTTTTGCTTAGATTCTCTCCACTTTTGTTTTTAAAGAACTCATGCTATGTATTTAATCCTTTTGAAAACTTGTCTATAGAGGCTCTTTGATGAGATAACTTTTGCGTGGTCTAGAAATTTGCGGATAAATCCTCGTTGCAAGTATAGTTTCTAAACCTTCAAAAGTCCTTTCATACAAACGTTTTGGTTGTCACAAGTAACAAACCCCTTTAAAATTGATAACCGAGTATTTAAACCTCGGGTCGTCTTCTCAAGGAACTGCAGGGAAGTATGTTCTTATTATTGGTTATGGAGATTGTAAATTGGGGTTTCAAGAATGAGGTACAAGTAATTTAATGGCAAGTAAATTAAATGGCAATTAAAATAAATAAATAACTGTAAAGCAAACTTTTGGCAAGGTATGAGAAATTGGAAGTCCAAATTAGTTATCCTTATCAATAGTAATGAAAGTTGAATCTTAATTCCACTTAGTTAACCTTTACTAAAGCAAAGGAAAGTCAAGGGACTAATTAGTTTGATCTTCGAATCCTATTTATTTCCTAAGAAAAGGTTGGGATTATTGAAGTTCAGTTCAATTAGCAAAGATAATAGTTATCAATTATGTTGAGCTAAGATAACTCCTGAGTTACTGCTTTCTTAACCAAGACCAAAAGGGGAAAAAGTAAATTTGCTGAAATAAAAATGTCTTCAGATTGAAAGCAATGGTGACTTAAATAAAAGAGAGCAATAATAAACTGAAATACCTCAAATAGCATTAATTCAAATAATCTAGAACATAGAAGAATTCATAAATCAAATTGAAAAAGGAAATAAAAGGAATATTGAACCTGATCAAAAGAGATAATCCTGAAAGCGAATAAAAATCCTAAATCTAAATCATAATCCTAAAGAGAGAGGAGAGAACCTCCCTCAAAACTAAATCTAATTCATGGAAAGTAACTAAATTGGCGAGCTCCCTTTGAATGGATGCATTCCCCCACTTTATAGCCTCTAGTCTATGCCTTCTGGACTTGGACTTGGGCCAAAAAGGCTTCAGAATTCGCTATGAGCATTTTCTACAATTTCTGGTGTGTGGTCTCTATCACGCGTCCGCGTGGGTCACGCGGTCGCGTCATTCGGAGCTTTTCTTGTCATGCGGTCGCGTCAGTCATGCGGCCGCATCATATGTGTTTTGCTTAAGGCGCGCGGTCGCGTCAGTCATGCGGTCGCGTCGCTATTGATTCGCGCTTGGCATGCGTCCGCGTCGCCCATGCGATCGCGTGGATGCCAGTTTCTTTAGAAACTCCGTTTTGTGCTTTCCTTCCATTTTTGTATGTTTCCTTTTCCATCCTTTAAGTCATTCCTGCCTTAGAAGATCTGAAACTACTCAACACACTAATCACGGCATCGAATGGAAATAAAGGTAATTAAAATAATTAATTTTAAAGCATAGGAAACATGTTTTTCACATATATCACATAATAAGGAAGGGAAAGTAAAACCATGCAATTAATATGAATAAGTGGGTGAAGGATTGAATAAATCACTCAAATTAAGCACAAAATATATCATAAAATATGGGTTTATCAACCTCCCCACACTTAAACAATAGCATGTCCTCATGCTAAATCCAAGGTAAAAAGTAAGGTTAAAGTGGTGGAATGTCATGCAATGCAATTTAATCTAAATGCAACTACCTAGATGAATGATGCATCATGCAATTCTAATTTTTATTCACTTGAATATAAAGCTTGCATGTAGTTAAATTAATTCACATTCTCAAGGAGTCATGTATATATATATAGCCAAGCCTTGGATAGTGATAAAGTGCCTTTACAATTGAGATGGGAGAGAAAAACATTTTAAAAACTTGCAAGACAATTAATAATTTAAGCAGAGATATATGTTAATGAGCTATTGAACCCTCACTGGATTTTGTGTTTACTCTCTAATCACTCAGTGTTTATTGGGTTAATCACTCTATTCTTCTTTTTATTCTTTCTTTCTATAACTTTGTTCTTCATCTAACCAATCAACAATTATAGAATATAGACATACCAAAAATCATGAGGTCTTTAATTAAGGTTGTAATGGGGTCAAGGTAAAGGTAAGGGTATATGTATAAGGCTAAGTGAGCTAATAAGTGAATCCTTAATTAGTCTAAGATCTCACCTAACATACATACTTTCTAAATCAAAGCTGCTTTACCTATTTTCCATATTTTCTCACTTTTGATGTTACATGCTCATATCTCAATATTTATTTTTATCCAATGTGCATTGCTTTATTTCACAATTGGGGAATTCTTTTTGTGTCCCCTTTATTCATAACACTTTTTTTTTAATGCACATGGTAATTCAATTATTTTGATTTTACATGAGCATGCTTCCCAAAACTTTTATTTTGAGTTATTTTATTCTTTTCAACTTTTCTACCTTTTGTTTTTATCATCCATGTTCCCAATAGGTTTTTCCACATTTAGACCATACATACTTCCTATCTTAAGCTAACCAAGGATTCAACTTGGGATTATTATTTTGTCTTTCTGCTTAAGGCTAGTAATGTGGCAGATAGAATAAAAGGGGATTTAAAGGCTCAAGGGGGCTAACAAGGGTGATGTAAAGGGTAGGCTATTTTGGGATAAGTGAGCTAAAATCAAACAATGGCTTCAATCACTCTTTTGGTATGCATCTATATTCTATAATCGGACATATAGATTAAAACAAAGTAAAGAACACCAAAATAAACAAGAAGGGCGGAACACACAGGAATAAAATATTATGGTTTGAATGTAACCATACAATTAAGCTCAAAACTCACAGGCTGTGTGTTCTCTAGCTCAAAAATCATTTATCAATTATGTATGTCATGCAGGTTTAGTTAAAAATTCTCATTATTCTCAATGTAAAACTTAAGGTGGCTTTAAAGTTCTAGTGTTTCTCCTTGATGAAATGTTGTTAACTTAACTACATGATGTAATACTTTATATACAAAGTGTGTGGATTGTTTTGATCTTGTTTAAATTTTCTAGTCTACTCCTTTTATTTTGATCAAATTAAACTATTATATGCCAAAAGGGTAAACTATACTAATTAATCCACATACTCTATAGCTAATAAGTTAAAACTGCAACTAAACTAAATGGCTAAAATATGAACTAAAAATGCAAAATGCAGAAATAGAGTATAAATACATGAAAATAGCAATGTATAAGTACTGCAAAATAGAAATAAAAAGAAAAATACAGAAAAATAGCAAAATAAATAAAAAGAGTATGTAGTGGTTCACCAAAAAGAACGCCAGAGATGGCAACCTCCCCACACTTAAAATGAAGCATCGTCCCTGATGCTCAGTCAAGCAGGGTGTGAAGGGGTGTCATCACTGGAAGGAATGGCAGCTGGAGTCTCTGTGGTGGTGGGTCGAAGATCAGCTTGCTGCAGAGGAGGTGCTGGCTGGATAGGGATCTCGGGATCTACAGCCTGAATCTGGGGTGGAGCCTTCTGATGTGATGCTGCCTGCTGGGGGCCTGCCTGCTCTGCTTCACTCTGTGGATGAGTCTCAGCCTCGGGATCATCCGCCTCCTCCTCAGATGCCTCGGATGGTGTGTCAGGCTTGGAGGGGATGTCGCCAGAGCGTATCATCAGCTTCAGGTGCTCATAGCGTTGCTTGTTGCGACGCTCCATCTGGTCAAGCTGTCGAAACAGGTGGTGCACTAGATGATAGATGGGCTCTGGGGCAGGTGGAGGTGCAGTGGTGGTGGCAGGTGTGGCTGTAGAGGAAGAGGGGCCGGCAGATGGTGTGGTAGTGTCACCAGGAGCAGTGATGACTGGAGGTCTGTAGCCTAAGGCCAGAAAGTTCCTACTGTGCGGGATAATCTTCTTGCATTCTGCAGCAGGTGGCCTCTCATCGGCATCCTCCCAAGGCACGTCAGCTTGGCGGCCTAGCTGTGTAACCAAATAGGGAAAGGGAAGAGTGCCTCGGACGTGGACCCTGGCCATGTAGAACCGGATAAATCGTGGCAGGTACAGCTTCTTACCCTCCATCACACACCATTGGAGGGTGATCATAGCGGCTGGTATCTCAGTCTCGTGAGTACTCGGCATAATGTAGTTGCTAAGTATCTGATGCCATAGCCGAGCCTCGTCATTCAGGTAAATCCGCTTGATTCCCTTTGGCATGGTGGTGTTCTGACCCATAATCCAAGGAAATGTCGGGTCAAGGGCTATCCGGGCCTTGACTGTATCCCAATCAAACTTCATAAAGTGCATGTCTTCCTCAGCTCTCTGATAACCTTCTGGCTGATCAAATTTAGGCAGAAGCTTCAAAACATCTTCAATTGCCTCCTCAGTAACCAGAATCTGCTTTCCCCTAAGGTTCACTGCATCTAGGGTGGTCTTGAAGTAATTGCAGTAGAATTTTCTAACCCAAGATGCATTGACCTCAGTCAGGTTTCTCTCCAAAAAGAATCAGCCTCTTTGTTTGATCTGGTCAGAGGTGTATTGCTGGAGTTCTTCTGGGATCTTCAAGGTCCTTTCCAGGTATAGGTTCCTGGAGGTTGCAAACACTGGATACTTTAGCTTACAGTATCGGTTTGCAAATTTTATTGGATCAGTGGCAGGAAGCAGTTGGTCAGCCTTCTCCTGCTGGGTAAAGTGTTTCTCCCGCCAGGAGGCATCATGCATTAGATCTATGATAGACATAGATGATTCTCCTCTTTTACGTTTGCCAGTGGTAGCCTTTCTTTTTCCTTTTCTCTGGGAATCTGACATCCTGAAAAACAGAAAACCAGGATATAATAAAAATAGGAAAACAAATAGGCAAATAGTCAAAAGAAACACAAAGTGGCAAAGGAGAATTAGAATAAGGTAAATGAGTTAAGTAAATGTGCATTAAGGATTGTATAGGAGTGAAAAGTCCGAAAAGAAGAATTCACAATCCAAAATGTAATTGAATTCATGTTAAATAGAAAAATTATCATTATGCCATGGTTAAAAGGTTAAAAGAAAGTGAAAAACCAGAAGAAAGATTTTAAAAGGTTAGTTTGGTTAGAAGTGAAAAAGAGTTTAGGAAGTTAACATTAGTAAGTTAGTAGAAAGTGGGTTAAAGTAAGTGGCATAATGAAAATATTCCAAGTAACAAGTATTCACAGTTAGAAGCTATAAGTAACTCATAACCAAATAAGGAAAATAGGTTGATGCTGATTCAAATAGATATAGAGAAAGCAAAAATTGGAATCAAAACATCACAAATGCAGTTTATGAACCAGGAAATAAAAAAGGATAAGAAAGCATGCCCCGGCATTCATGAAATGGTTTGGTTAAAGTAGATGAAAACAGAGTTCAAAATGCCAAAACCAAAACATGAATGAAAATATTTTACAGAAATTTGGGCAGCATTCCGGCTAAAATTGGATTGTCCCGGAAAATAAACAGCAATCAAATAGTTCATATGAATAAAAAATAAAGCTGCAATTACACATAAGTAACATAAACATGAAAATTCAGTGTAAAGAGCAGCAAGAAACAAGAAAGTACAGCATATGAACATTACAAACATCACAGCAACAGTAGAATTGCGAAAATAATGAAACAAGAATCATGAACAGCGCAATTAAACAGACCTAAATCTACTAACCACATCCTAGGCTACCTAACATCCTAAAATCCACTACAACATGCACATCTAACTAGCCTAAAGAGGAACAATAACAGAAAAAAAAATAGGAACTAACGACGAAAGGATAAAAAGGTAGCATGCTGCGGAACCTGGTAGGTGAACTAGGGAGAGTGGGCAGAAAGGTATCTGGGGGGTGGTGGCAGTGGCAGCTTGCGCGGCGGAGGTGGTTGGCGCGGCGGTGATAGCGGCTGTTCGGAGGCAGGGGAGTTTGGGAAGGGGAATGGGGGTAGGAGGGGAAGGATTGGGGGTTGTGGGTGGTGGTGGGGGCGCGGCGGTTGACGGCGGTGCGGTGAGTGGTGGGCGCGGAGGTGGGGCAGTAGGGGTGGAGAGAGAAGAGGAAAGAAGAAGAAGAAAGAGGGGGAAGAAGGAAGGGGATGGGTGGCGGCGGGTTCTCGGTGGTCGGCGGTGGCGTGGTGGTGGCTGGGTGGTGATGGTTGGGTTGGAGGAGAAGAGAGGGAGAAGAAAGGTTTGGGGGGGCGCGACTGGTAGGGTTCGCGTGACTGGGGGGTTATAAATTTGAATGCATGCAGTCGCGTGGGGGACGCGGTCACGTGGCTGGGACGAAAAAAGGGTGTGATGCGATCGCGTGGATGACGCGATCGCGTGGAGGGTAAAAAGAGTGAATGACGCGATCGCCTGGGGCATGCGATCGCGTCGCTGGGATTTGTGAGAAACGCACGAATCCAGCATCGTTTCCGCGCAACTCTCTGTCTCCTTTTGGGGGTGTTGTGCAATCCATGCGACGCGGTCGCGTGGGATTGGTTGTGTGAAAGTGACGCGATCGCATGGGGCATGCGATCGCGTGGGCATCTTGTGCAAAACGCACAATGGCCGCACGATTCCAGCCCAACTTTCTGGACGTTGGATCCTTACGCCGATTTCCATATCACGCGGCCGCATGAATGACGCGGTTGCGTGGGTAGTATTTTTCGCAATATGACACGATCGCATGAGTGATGCGGTCGCGTCGCGCACCCCTTTTTTTTATGCAGTATGCAGAATGCAATGATTAATATGAATGCGATGCAAAATTCCAAGTTCAATATTATAAAATAAAATAAAACTTGAAAACAAACAAAACGAAATAAAAATTGAAAAATGAACGATCATACCATGGTGGGTTGTCTCCCACTTAGCACTTTTAGTTAAAGTCCTTAAGTTGGACATTGGAAGAGCTTCCTGTTATGGCGGCTTATGTTTAAATTCATCCAAAAATTTTTAGGCATATAAAGCTTGGAATGCCAATAGCCTCCGGGGTCCCAAACTAGGCATGTAAAGCTCCTGAGCAGCTTCAAACAAATTTTTAGGCTCCCGGAATGATGAATGTCAGAATAGATTCCAGGATCCCAAACTTTGCTTTTAAATCTGCCTCCGTCTTGATCTATATTTTTCCATCTGGGCGGTTTAGAAAGTAGATTCTCACCATGGTGACCAAACGTTTTCCGAGATCCATTCGATTGAACTTGATACCAATCCGTGCACCTCAAGTTGAAGCGTGGAACCTTATTAAACCTTGTGCACCAGCTCTGAGCACGAGCCATTTCCCTCTTACTCTTAAAGCCACAGAGAGCTCTAAGCTGGCCATCTGTTTCAAGCAAACCGTATTCAAGTGAAAAAGTAAAGTTAAAGGTTAAGGATTGTACCCACTTGAAGCTTGTATTGGGTGGTAATGGCCTTGGGGTAGGTGTTTCCGGTGGTTCTGTAAGTTCTACTCCCTTGTGCTCTTATGTGAATTCCTCCACTTCTTTGCAAGATTCTTCAAATGCATCTGTGCCCTGGTCAAAGTCTTCTATGTCTTCCTCATCACTTGAGTCATAGACTGGAGGTTGAGAGAAATCTACCTCTGCATCATCTTCGTATTCATTTGGGGAAGATTCTTCGATCTCAGAGAATTCACTTGCGGTTGCAAGTTCATTACTAAGAGAACTTGACTTGTGACTATCATCATCAAGGGAAATTGTGTCCTGGGTTATTCCGTCTAGTTCTTCATAAATGACTTGCCTTGGGGATTGTGCATTGTCCTCCTTAGCATCAACTGTAACGTCCTTGACGGAGTTCTCCTCAGCTCTATATTCCCATGGAGGTTCAGCATCTTCTAGATCTTCAACCAACTCTTCTTCTTGCATAATGACAGCTTCTTCTACTTGTTCTAGTACGAATTCATTCTCTGTCTTGTCCACTGGAGTTTCTAGTATTTCCTTCATGCTACGCTCTTCATTAGATTGTCCACATGGGGCTGTGGTTGGTCCTTGAATGTTCGAACGTCTAGAAGCTAATTGAATTACTGCTTGCTCTAGTTTTCGAATGGTTGTTTGAAGTTTGTTTACTGTTTCCTTGAGGCGAACCTCTGATTCTCGGGGTGATGGGTTTGGACATGAAACATGGGGAAGTGGTGGTGCTTGGGAGTGAGTGGATTGGAACTGGGGTAGGAAAGGATCATACGGTGGCGAATGGTGAAGAGAAGCTTGTGAGTGTGGTGGTTTGAGGTTATGTTGAGAGGGTGGTCTATAGGCACGGGGTGGGGCTTGTTAGTAGTTACAAGGTTGTCCACCATATCTATCAGCTGGGTATGCATTGTAGAATGGTCGTTGTCCATGATATCTTGGAGGGTGTTGTTGCCTAAAGGGTTGATTAGATCCTCTTGGCTCCATCAATCCTTGATTGGTCTGACCTTGATGCATATTCCTGCTGTGGCTTCTATTTCCTTCAACAAAGTTAGAACCAAACTCAAAGCGAGAGGGGTGAGAGTTCATAGTAGCAAATAAAATTAAAAAGGAAAAACAGAAATAAATAAAAAGTAAAAGAAAAATATTTACAATAACCAATAATAAGGCACACGTTAGCAGTTCTCCGGCAACGGCGCCATTTTGATGAGATAACTTTTGCGTGGTCTAGAAATTTGCGGATATATCCTCGTTGCAAGTATAGTTTCTAAACCTTCAAAAGTCTTTTCATACAAACGTTTTGGTTGTCACAAGTAACAAACCCCTTTAAAATTGATAACCGAGAATTTAAACCTCGGGTCGTCTTCTCAAGGAACTGCAGGGAAGTATGTTCTTATTATTGGTTATGGAGATTGTAAATTGGGGTTTCAAGAATGAGGAACAAGTAATTTAATGGCAAGTAAATTAAATGGCAATTAAAATAAATAAATAACTGTAAAGCAAACTTTTGGCAAGGTATGAGAAATTGGAAGTCCAAATTAGTTATCCTTATCAATAGTAATGAAAGTTGAATCTTAATTCCACTTAGTTAACCTTTACTAAAGCAAAGGAAAGTCAAGGGACTAATTAGTTTGATCTTCGAATCTTATTTATTTCCTAAGAAAAGGTTGGGATTATTGAAGTTCAGTTCAATTAGCAAAGATAACAGTTATCAATTATGTTGAGCTAAGATAACTCCTGAGTTACTGCTTTCTTAACCAAGACCAAAAGGGGAAAAAGTAAATTTGCTGGAATAAAAATGTCTTCAGATTGAAAGCAATGGTGACTTAAATAAAAGAGAGCAATAATAAACTGAAATACCTCAAATAGCATTAATTCAAATAATCTGGAACATAGAAGAATTCATAAATCAAATTGAAAAAGGAAATAAAAGGAATATTGAACCTGATCAAAAGAGATAATCCTGAAAGCGAATAAAAATCCTAAATCTAAATCCTAATCCTAAAGAGAGAGGAGAGAACCTCCCTCAAAACTAAATCTAATTCATGGAAAGTAACTAAATTGGCGAGCTCCCTTTGAATGGATGCATTCCCCCACTTTATAGCCTCTAGTCTATGCCTTCTGGACTTGGACTTGGGCCAAAAAGGCTTCAGAATTCGCTATGAGCGTTTTCTGCAATTTCTGGTGCGTGGCCTCTGTCACGCGTCCGCGTGGGTCACGCGGTCGCGTCATTCGGAGCTTTTCTTGTCACGCAGTCGCGTCAGTCATGCGGCCGCGTGGTGCACGAAATTGTGATGTCCAGGCTCAAACTATTCCTGGCACGTGAGCAACTTGGAACACGTAATCGTGATTACACATTCATAATTTGTCACAACTTCGATACAACTAACCAGCAAGTGCACTGGGTCATCCAAGTAATACCTTACGTGAGTAAGGGTCGAATCCCACGGAGATTGTTGGTATGAAGCAAGCTATGGTCACCTTGTAAATCTCAGTTAGGCGGATATAAAACAGTTATGTGGTTTTCGAATATTAATTAATAAAATAGAGATAGAGATACTTATGTAAATCATTGGTAGGAAATTCAGATAAGCGAATGGAGATGCTTTTCGTTCCTCTGAACCTCTGCTTTCCTGCTATCTTCATCCAATCAGTCTCACTCCTTTCCATGGCTGGCTTTATGTGATACATCACCACTGTCAATGGATACTTTCGGTCATCTCTCGGGAAAATGATCCAATGCCCTGTCACGGCACGGCTAATCGTCTGGAGGCATCACCCTTGCCAATGGCTTCATCTTATCCTCTCAGTGAATAATATGCTCACGCACCCTGTCACGGCACGGCTATTCATCTGTCGGTTCTCGATCATGCTGGAATAGGATTTACTATCCTTTTGCGTCTGTCACTAACGCCCTGTAATCGCGAGTTAGGAGCTCGTCACAGTCATTCAATCATTGAATCCTACTCGGAATACCACAGACAAGGTTTAGAATTTCCGGATTCTCTTGAATGCCGCCATCATTCTAGCTTACGCCACGAAGATTCCGGTTAGGAGATCTAAGAGATATTCATTCTAGCTTATTTCATGTAGAACGGAAGTGTTTGTCAGGCACGCGTTCATAAAGGAGAAGGATGATGAGCGTCACACATAATCATCACCTTCATCACGTTATTGGGTGCGAATGGATATCTTAGAAGCAAAATAAGATGAGTTGAATAGAAAACAGTAGTACTTTGCATTAATCTTTGAGGAACAGCAGAGCTCCACACCTTAATCTATGGAGTGTAGAAACTCTACCGTATGAAAATACATAAGTGAAGGTTCAGGCATGGCAGAGATGGCCAGCCCCCTAAAACGTGATCAATAGTCTCCTAAGATGAACAATGGATTAAAACTGAGACCAAAGATGTCTAATACAATAGTAAGAGGTCCTATTTATAATAAACTAGTCACTAGGGTTTACATAAGTAAGTAATTGATGCATAAATCCACTTCCGGGGCCCACTTGGTGTGTGCTTGGGCTGAGATTGAGTGTTGCACGTGTAGAGGTCCTTCTTGGAGTTGAATGCCAGTTTTTGTGCCAGTTTGGGCGTTCAACTCTGGTTTTGGCTCCTTTTCTGGCGCTGGACGCCAGATTTGGGTAGAAATCTGGCGTTGAACGCCATTTTACGTCGTCTATTCTTGGCCAAAGTATGGACTATTATATATTGCTGGAAAGCCCTAGATGTCTACTTTCCAACGCAATTGGAAGCGCGCCATTTCGAGTTCTGTAGCTCCAGAAAATCCACTTTGAGTGCAGGGAGGTCAGAATCCAACAGCATCAGCAGTCCTTCTTCAACCTCTGAATCTGATTTCTGCCCAAGTCCCTCAATTTCAGCCAGAAAATACCTGAAATCACAGAAAAACACACAAACTCATAGTAAAGTCCAGAAATGTGAATTTAACATAAAAACTAATGAAAACATCCCTAAAAGTAACTAGATCATACTAAAAACATACTAAAAACAATGTCAAAAAGCGTATAAATTATCCGCTCATCACAACACCAAACTTAAATTGTTGCTTGTCCCCAAGCAACTGAAAATCAAATAGGATAAAAAGAAGAGAATATACTATAAATTTCAAACTATCAATGAAACATAGCTCCAATCAAATGAGCGGGACTTATAGCTTTTTGCCTCTTGAATAGTTTTGGCATTTCACTTCATCCATTGAGGTTCAGAATGATTGGCATCTATAGGAACTCAGATTTCAGATAGTGTTATTGATTCTCCTAGTTCAGTATGATGATTATTGAACACAGCTATTTTATGAGTCTTGGCCGTGGCCCTAAGCACTTTGTTTTCCAGTATTACCACCGGATACATAAATGCCACAGACACATAATTGGGTGAACCTTTTCAGATTGTGACTCAGCTTTGCTAAAGTCCCCAATTAGAGGTGTCCAGGGTTCTTAAGCACACTCTTTTTTGCTTTGGACCTTGACTTTAACCGCTCAGTCTCAAGTTTTCACTTGACACCTACACGCCACAAGCACATGGTTAGGGACAGCTTGGTTTAGCCGCTTAGACCAGGATTTTATTCCTTTAGGCCCTCCTATCCACTGATGCTCAAAGCCTTGGGATCCTTTTTATTTGCCCTTGCCTTTTGGTTTTAAGGGTTATTGGCTTTTTGCTCTTGCCTCTTGGTTTTAAGAGCTTTTGGCTTTTTCTGCTTGCTTTTTCTTTTTCTTTCTATTATTTTTTTTCGCCTATATTTATTTATTTATTTTTTTTCTGCAAGCTTTGTTCTTTGCTGCTTTTTCTTGCTTCAAGAATCATTTTTATGATTTTTCAGATTATCAATTAACATGTCTCCTAGTCATCATTCTTTCAAGAGCCAACATATTTAACATTCTTAAACAACAATTTCAAAAGACATATGCACTGTTCAAGCATACATTTAGAAAACAAGAAGCATTGTCACCACATCAATATAATTAAGCTAAGTTCAAGGATAAATTCGAAACTCATGTACTTCTTGTTCTTTTGAATTAAAACATTTTTCATTTAAGAGAGGTGATGGATTCATAGGACATTCATAACTTTAAGACAAAGTTACTAACTACTAATGATCATGTAATGAAGACACAAACACAGATAAGCACATAACATAGAAAACGAAAAACAGAAGAAATAAGAACAAGGAATGAATCCACCTTAGTGATGGTGGCGTTTCCTTCTTGAGGAACCAATGATGTCCTTGAGCTCTTCTATGTCTCTTCCTTGCCTTTGTTGCTCATCCTTCATTGCTTTTAGATTTTCTCTGATTTTATGAAGGATGATGGAGTGCTCTTGATGTTCCACCCTTAGTTGCTTCCAATAATTGTGTGGAAGAAAATGTATCCCCTGAGGTATCTCAGGGATCTCTTGATTTGCAGTCAAATGTTCTACCACTGAGCTATAGACCCTTGATGGAAGCTTTTGTCTTCCCTTTCCTCTTTCTAGAGGTTTCTCTGGCCTTAGGTGCCATCAATGGTTATGAAAAAAAAAACAAAAAAGCTATGCTTTTACCACACCAAACTTAGAATGTTGCTCGCCCTCGAGCAAAAGAAGAAAGAATAGAAGAATAAGAAGAAGATATGGAGGAGATGGATGGGAGTGTGTATTCGGCCATATGGGTGGGATTGGGTGGGAGAGAGATGTTGAATTTTGAAGGTAGTGGGTGTATGGATGTGAGTGGTAAATGAAAAACAGAAGGGATGATCATGAATGGAAATAGAGATGATGAGGTAGGTGGGGATCCTGTGGGGTCCACAGATCCTGAGATGATCCTGTGGGGTCCACAGATCCTGAGTGGATCCTGTGGGGTCCACAGATCCTGAGGTGTTCAAGGATTTACATCCCTGCACCAATTTAGGCATGTAAAATGCCCTTGCACACAACTCTGGGCGTTCAGCGCCAGGTTGGTGCCCATTTTGGGCGTTCAACGCCCATTTGCTGCCATTTCTGGCGTTGAACACCAGAACCATGCTTGTTCTGGGCGTTCAGCACCAGGATGCTGCCCATTCTGGGCGTTCAGCGCCAGAACCATGCTCTGTTCTGGCGTTTGAACGCCAGACAGATGCTCCTCCAGGGTGTGATTTTTCTTCTGCTATTTTTGATTCCGTTTTCAATTTTTATATTTATTTTGTGACTCCATATGATCATGAACCTACAAAGACATATAACTAAGAAAAATATAGTTAGATAAATAAAAATTGGGTTGCCTCCCAACAAGCGCTTCTTTAATGTCAATAGCTTGACAGTGGGCTCTCATGGAGCCTCACAGATGTGCAGAGCTTTGTTGAGACTCTCCAACACCAAACTTAGAGTTTGGATATGGAAGTTCAACACCAAACTTAGAGTTTGGTTGTGGCCTCCCAACACCAAACTTAGAGTTTGACTGTGGGGGCTCTGGTTGACTCTGCTTTGAGAGAAGCTTTTTTTGCTTCCTCTCCATGGTTGCAGAGGGAGGTCCTTGAGTTTTAAACACAAGGGAGTCCTCATTCCATTGAAGGACTATTTCACCTCTGTCAACATCAATCACAGCTCTTGCTGTGGCCAGGAAAGGTCTTCCTAGGATGATGGATTCATCCTCTTCCTTTCCAGTATCCAGGACTATGAAACAGCAGGGATGTAAAGGCCTTCAACCTTTACTAATACGTCCTCTACTTGTCCATATGCCTGTTTTCTTGAATTGTCTGCCATCTCTAATGAGATTTTAGCAGCTTGCACCCCATAGATTCCCAATTTCTCTATTACAGAGAGGGGCATGAGGTTTATCCCTGAACCAAGGTCACATAGAGCCTTAAAGATCATGGTGCCTATGGTACAGGGTATTATGAACTTTCCAGAATCTTGTCTCTTCTGAGGCAATGTCAGTTGATCCAGATCACTTAGTTCATTGATGAACAAGGGAGGTTCAACTTCCCAAGTATCAATGCCAAATAATTTGGCATTCAGCTTCATGATTGCACCAAGAAACTTGACAGTTTGCTCTTCAGTAACATCCTCATTCTCCTCAGAAGAGGAATACTCATCAGAGCTCATGAAGGGCATAAGGAGGTTCAATGGGATCTCTATGGTCTCTAGATGAGCCTCAGAGTCCTTTGGTTCCTCAGAGGGAAGCTCCTTATTGATCACTGGATGTCCCAGGAGGTCTTCCTCCTTGGGATTTGCGTCTTCCTCTCCCTCTTTGGGTTCGGCCATGGTGCTTATGTCAATGGCCTTGCACTCTCCTTTTGGATTCTCTTCTGTATTGCTTGGGAGAGTACTGGGAGGGATTTCAGTGATCCTTTTACTCAGCTGGCCCACTTGTGCTTCCAAATTTCTAATGGAAGACCTTGTTTCATTCATGAAACTCACAGTGGCCTTGGATAGATCAGAGACTAGATTTGCTAAATTAGAAGCATTTTGTTCAGAGTTCTCTGTCTGTTGCTGAGTTGATGATGGAAAAGGCTTGCTATTGCTAAACCTGTTTCTTCCACCATTATTAAAGCCTTGTTGAGGCTTTTGATCCTTCCATGAGAAATTTGGATGATTTCTCCATGATGAGTTATAGGTGTTTCCATAAGGTTCGCCTAAGTAATTCACCTCTGCTATTGCAGGGTTCTCAGGATCATAAGCTTCTTCTTCATAAGAAGCCTCTTGAGTACTGTTGGATGCAGCTTGCATTCCATGCAGACTCTGAGAGATCATATTGACTTGCTGAGTCAATATTTTATTCTGAGCCAATATGGCATTCAGAGTATCAACTTCAAGAACTCCCTTCTTCATAGGCGTCCCATTACTCACAGGATTCCTTTCAGAAGTGTACATGAACTGGTTATTAGCAACCATGTCAATGAGTTCTTGAGCTTCTGCAGGCGTTTTCTTTAGGTGAATGGATCCACCTGCAGAAGTGTCCAGTGACATCTTTGATAGCTCAGATAAACCATCATAGAATATATCCAGGATGGTCCATTCTGAAAGCATGTCAGAAGGACACTTTTTGGTCAACTGTTTGTATCTTTCCCAAGCTTCATAGAGGGATTCACCTTCTTTCTGTCTGAAGGTTTGAACATCAGCTCTAAGCTTGCTCAGCTTTTGAGGAGGAAAGTACTTGGCTAAGAAAGCCGTGACCAGCTTATCCCAAGAGTTCAGGCTGTCTTTGGGTTGAGAATCCAACCATAATCTAGCTCTGTCTCTTATAGCAAATGGGAAAAGCATGAGCCTGTAGACTTCAGGATCTACTCCATTAGTCTTAACAGTATCACAGATCTGCAAGAATTCAGTTAAGAACTGAAAAGGATCTTCAGATGGAAGTCCATGAAACTTGCAGTTCTGCTGCATCAGAGAAACTAATTGAGGTTTCAGCTCAAAGTTGTTTGCTCCAATGGCAGGAATAGAGATGCTTCTTCCATGTAAATTGGAATTAGGTGCAGTAAAGTCACCAAGCATCTTCCTTACATTATTATTATTTTCGGCTGCCATCTCCTCTTCCTGTTCGAAAATTTCTGAAAGGTTATCTCTGGATTGTTGTATATTAGCTTCTCTTAGTTTCCTTTTCAGAGTCCTTTCAGGTTCTGGATCTGCTTCAACAAGAATGTTCTTATCCTTGCTCCTGCTCATATGACAAAGAAGAAGGCACAGAAAAATAATAATAATAATAATAATAATAATAATAATAATAGAGATCCTTTATACCACAGTATAGGGATCCCTTTGTAAGTGGAAGAAAAGGGGGAGACAGAGAATGTAATATAATGGAAGAAACACAACTGTGAGGATGGCAGAGATGTGAGAT
This sequence comes from Arachis hypogaea, assembly GCF_003086295.3. NCBI lineage: Eukaryota > Viridiplantae > Streptophyta > Magnoliopsida > Fabales > Fabaceae > Arachis > Arachis hypogaea. The sequence goes on from NC_092047.1 coordinate 10,959,946, forward strand.
GAGATGTTAGTAGATGAATGAATAAATAGAATAAGATGAAAGAGGGAGAATTTTCGAAAATATTTTTTTGAAAAAGAGTTAGTGATTTTCGAAAATGGTTTTTTTTTTTTTTTTGAAAAATGTTAGTAATTTTCGAAAATTTTTGAAATCAAAAATAAAAATAAAAATAATTAGTTAATTAAAAAGAAATTTTGAAAAAGAGGGGAGATATTTTCGAAAATTAGAGAGAGAGAGTTAGTTAGGTAGTTTTGAAAAAGTTTAAGAAACAAACAAAAAGTTAGTTAGTTGGTTGAAACAAATTTTGAAAAGATAAGAAGTTGGGAGGTTAGAAAAGATATTTTGAAAAAGATAAGATAAGAAGATATTTTAGAAACTAATTTTGAAAAAGATTTGATTTTTAAAATCTCAATTAATGACTTGATTCATAAGAAATCACAAGATATGATTCTAGAATTTAAAGTTTGAATCTTTCTTAACAAGCAAGTAACAAACTTCAAATTTTTGAATCAAAACATTAATTGATTATGTTATTTTCGAAAATTTGATATAAAAATAAGAAAAAGATTTTTGAAAAATATTTTTGGAATTTTCGAAAATAACTAAGAATTTTGAAAAAGATTTGATTTTTTTGAAAAAGATTTTGAAAAAGATAAGATTTTCAAATTGAAAATTTGATTTGACTCATAAGAAACAACTTGATTTTAAAAATTTTTGAAAAAGTCAACTCAAATTTTCGAATTTGATGAGAGAAACAGGGAAAGATATTTTTTTATTTTTGAATTTTTATGATGCAAGCGAGAAAAACACTAAAAAGGTGCAATGCATGAAATTTTTAGATCAAAACATGTGATGCATGCAAGAATGCTATGAATGTCAAGATGAACACCAAGAACACTTTGAATGTCAAGATGAACATCATAGACACAATTTTGAAAAATTTTTAATGCAAAGAAAACATGCAAGACACCAAACTTAGAATTCTTTAATACTTAGACACTAAGAATTCAAGAATGCATATGATAAACATGAAAAGACACAAAACAAAAAATCATCAAGATCAAACAAGAAGACTTACCAAGAACAACTTGAAGATCATGAAGAACACTATGAATGCATGATATTTTCGAAAAAATGCAAGATGCATATGCAATTGACACCAAACTTATAACAAGACTCAAGACTCAAACAAGAAACAGAAAAATATTTTTGATTTTTATGATTTTCTAATTTTTTTGTATTTTTTTCGAAAATTAATTTGAAAAAGGAAAATAAGGATTCCAAAATTTTTAATATGAATTCCAGGAATCTTGCCATGAAAGCTTCAGTCCAGGAATTAGACATGGCTCACTAGCCAGCCAAGCTTTCAATGAAAGCTCCAGTCCAAAACACTAGACATGGCCAATGGCCAGCCAAGCTTCAGCATGTAATTCATACATGACACGCCTGACATACTCATTCCCAAAGGAATTAGACATGGCTTTACAGCCAGCCAGGCTTCAACATGCTTCATGAAACACTAGAATTCATTCTTAAAAATTTTGAATAAAATTTTTGAAAACATTTTTATATTTTTTTCGAAAACAAAAGAAAAATTTTTGAAAGATTTTTTTGAAAAAAAATTTGAAAACAAAATAAAAAGAAAATTACCCAATCTGAGCAACAAGATGAACCGTCAGTTGTCCAAACTCGAACAATCCCCGGCAACGGCGCCAAAAACTTGTTGCACGAAATTGTGATGTCCAGGCTCAAACTATTCCTGGCACGTGAGCAACTTGGTACGCGTAATCGTGATTACACATTCATAATTTGTCACAACTTCGATACAACTAACCAGCAAGTGCACTGGGTCGTCCAAGTAATACCTTACGTGAGTAAGGGTCGAATCCCACGGAGATTGTTGGTATGAAGCAAGCTATGGTCACCTTGTAAATCTCAGTCAGGCGGATATAAAACAGTTATGTGGTTTTCGAATATTAATTAATAAAATAGAGATAGAGATACTTATGTAAATCATTGGTAGGAAATTCAGATAAGCGAATGGAGATGCTTTTCGTTCCTCTGAACCTCTGCTTTCCTGCTATCTTCATCCAATCGGTCTCACTCCTTTCCATGGCTGGCTTTATGTGATACATCACCACTGTCAATGGCTACTTTCGGTCATCTCTCGGGAAAATGATCCAATGCCCTGTCACGGCACGGCTAATCGTCTGGAGGCATCACCCTTGCCAATGGCTTCATCTTATCCTCTCAGTGAATAATATGCTCATGCACCCTGTCACGGCACGGCTATTCATTTATCGGTTCTCGATCATGCTGGAATAGGATTTACTATCATTTTGCGTCTGTCACTAACGCCCTGCAATCGCGAGTTAGGAGCTCGTCACAATCATTCAATCATTGAATCCTACTCGGAATACCACAGACAAGGTTTAGACTTTCCGGATTCTCTTGAATGCCGCCATCATTCTAGCTTACGCCACGAAGATTCCGGTTAGGAGATCTAAGAGATATTCATTCTAGCTTATTTCATGTAGAACGGAAGTGTTTGTCAGGCACGCGTTCATAAAGGAGAAGGATGATGAGCGTCACACATAATCATCACCTTCATCACGTTATTGGGTGCGAATGGATATCTTAGAAGCAAAATAAGATGAGTTGAATAGAAAACAGTAGTACTTTGCATTAATCTTTGAGGAACAGCAGAGCTCCACACCTTAATCTATGGAGTGTAGAAACTCTACCGTATGAAAATACATAAGTGAAGGTTCAGGCATGGCCGAGATGGCCAGCCCCCTAAAACGTGATCAATAGTCTCCTAAGATGAACACTGGATTAAAACTGAGACCAAAGATGTCTAATACAATAGTAAGAGGTCCTATTTATAATAAACTAGTCACTAGGGTTTACATAAGTAAGTAATTGATGCATAAATCCACTTCCAGGGCCCACTTGGTGTGTGCTTGGGCTGGGATTGAGTGTTGCACGTGTAGAGGTCCTTCTTGGAGTTGAATGCCAGTTTTTGTGCCAGTTTGGGCATTCAACTCTGGTTTTGGCTCCTTTTCTGGCGCTGGACGCCAGATTTGGGTAGAAAGCTGGCGTTGAACGCCATTTTACGTCATCTATTCTTGGCCAAAGTATGGACTATTATATATTGCTGGAAAGCCCTAGATGTCTACTTTCCAACGCAATTGGAAGCGCGCCATTTCGAGTTCTGTAGCTCCAGAAAATCCACTTTGAGTGCAGGGAGGTCAGAATCCAACAGCATCAGCAGTCCTTCTTCAACCTCTGAATCTGATTTCTGCCCAAGTCCCTCAATTTCAGCCAGAAAATACCTGAAATCACAGAAAAACACACAAACTCATAGTAAAGTCCAGAAATGTGAATTTAACATAAAAACTAATGAAAACATCCCTAAAAGTAACTAGATCCTACTAAAAACATACTAAAAACAATGTCAAAAAGCATATAAATTATCCGCTCATCACCGCGTCATATGTGTTTTGCTTAAGGCGCACGGTCGCGTCAATTATGCGGTCGCGTCACTGTTGATTTGTGCTTGGCATGCATCCGTGTCGCCCATGCGATCGCGTGGATGCCAGTTTCTTTAGAAACTCCGTTTTGTGCTTTCCTTCCATTTTTGTATGTTTCCTTTTCCATCCTTTAAGTCATTCCTACCTTAGAAGATCTGAAACTACTCAACACACTAATCACGGCATCGAATGGAAATAAAGGTAATTAAAATAATTAATTTTAAAGCATAGGAAACATGTTTTTCACATATATCACATAATAAGGAAGGGAAAGTAAAACCATGCAATTAATATGAATAAGTGGGCGAAGGATTGAATAAATCACTCAAATTAAGCACAAAATATATCATAAAATATGGGATCCATTGATCCTTTTGCGTCTGTCACTACGCCCAGCACTCGTGAGTTTGAAGCTCGTCATAGTCATCCCATCCCAGATCCTACTCGGAATACCACAGACAAGGTTTAGATTTTCTGGATCTCAGGAATGGCCGCCAATAGTCCTAGACTATACCACGAAGACTCTGATCATGAACCAAGAGGCTAAGAGATATACATTCAATTTAAGGTAGAACGGAAATGGTTATCAGGCACGCGTTCATAGGTTAAGAATGGTGATGAGTGTCACGGATCATCACATTCATCCCGGTTAAGTGCGAGTGAATATCTTAGAATAGAGACCAGCGTGATTGAATGGAAAATAGAAGTAATTGCATTAATTCATCGAAACACAGCAGAGCTCCTCACCCCCAACCATGGGGTTTAGAGACTCATCCCATCAGAAATACAATATGGAACGTGTAAAATATCATGAGGTCCATAGTAATTCTCTAAAAGTGGTATTTATACTAAACTAGTAGCTAGGGTTTACAGAAGATGAGTAAACTAAGATGGATAGTGCAGAAATCCACTTCTGGGGCCCACTTGGTGTGTGTTTGGGCTGAGCATTGAGCTTTACACGTGTAGAGGCTTCTCTTGGAGTTAAATGCCAGGTTGCAACTTGTTTATGGCGTTTAACTCTGGTTTGTAACCTGTTTCTGGCGTTTAACTTCAGAATAGGGCAGGAAGTTGGCGTTTAAATGCCAGTTTGCATCGTCAAAACTCGGGTAAAGTATGGACTATTATATATTGCTGGAAATCCCTGGATGTCTACTTTCCAACGCAATTGAGAGCGCACCAATTGGGTTTCTGTAGCTCGAGAAAATCCATTTCGCGTGAAGCAGGGTCAGAATCCAACAGCATCTGCAGTCCTTTTTTTTAGCCTCTGAACCAGATTTTTGCTCAGATCCCTCAATTTCAGCCAAAAAATACCTGAAATCACAAAAAAACACACAAACTCATAGTAAAGTCTAGAAATGTAAATTTTGCATAAAAACTAATAAAAACATAGTAAAAACTAACTAAACTATACTAAAAACTACCTAAAAATAATGTCAAAAAGCGTATAAATTATCCGCTCATCACAACACCAAACTTAAATTATTGTTTGTCCCCAAGCAACTGAAAATCAAATAGGATAAAAATAAGAGAATATACTATAAATTTCAAAATATCAATGAAACTTAGCTCCAATTAGATGAGCGGGACTAGTAGCTTTTTGCCTCTGAACAGTTTTGGCATCTCACTTTATCCTTTGAAGTTCAGAATGGTTGGCATCTATAGGAACTCAGAATTCAGATAGTGTTATTGATTCTCCTAGTTCAGTATGTTGATTCTTGAATACAGCTACTTTATGAGTTTTGGCCGTGACCCTAAGCACTTTGTTTTCCAGTATTACCACCGGATACATAAATGCCACAGACACATAACTGGGTGAACCTTTTCAGATTGTGACTTAGCTTTGCTAAAGTCCCCAATTAGAGGTGTCCAGAGTTCTTAAGCACACTCTTTTTGCTTTGGATCACGACTTTAACCGCTCAGTCTCAAGCTTTTTGGCTTGACACCTTCACGCCACAAGCACATAGTTAGGGACAGCTTGGTTTAGCCGCTTAGGCTAGGATTTTATTCCTTTGGGCCCTCCTATTCACTGATGCTCAAAGCCTTGGATCTTTTTTACCCTTGCCTTTTGGTTTAAAGGGTTACTGGCTTTTTGCTCTTGCCTTTTGGTTTAAAGAGCTTTTGGCTTTTTCTGCTTGCTTTTTCTTTTTTTTTCGCCATTTTTTTCGCAAGCCTTGTTCTTCACTACTTTTTCTTGCTTCAAGAATCAATTTTATGATTTTTCAGATTATCAATAACATTTCTCCTTTTCATCATTCTTTCAAGAGCCAACAATTTTAACATTCATAAACAACAAATTCAAAAATATGCACTGTTCAAGCATTCATTCAGAAAACAAAAAGTATTGTCACCACATCAATATAATTAAACTAATTTCAAGGATGAATTTGAAATCATGTACTTCTTGTTCTTTTGTTTTTTAGAACATTTTTCATTTAAGAGAGGTGATGGATTCATAGGACACTCATAGCTTTAAGGCATAGTTACCAGACACTACTGATCATGTAGTAAAGACACAAACACAAATAAAAATAAAGCATAGAGAACGAAAACAGAAAAATAAATAGACAAGGAGATTAAGGAACGGGTCCACCTTAGTGAGGGTGGCGTCTTCTTCCTCTTGAAGAACCAATGGTGCTCTTGAGCTCCTCTATATCTCTTCCTTGTCTTTGTTGCTCCTTCCTCATAGCTCTTTGATCTTCTCTAATTTCATAGAGGAGGTTGGAGTGCTCTTGGTGCTCCACCCTTAGTTGTCCCATGTTGGAACTTAATTCTCCTAGGGAGGTGTTAATCTGCTCCCAATAGTTTTGTGGAGGAAAGTGCATCCCTTGAGGCATCTCAGGGATTTCATGATGAGGAATTTCCTCATCCTCTTGTTGAGGTCCATGAGTGGGCTCTCTTGTTTGCTCCATCCTTTTTTTAGTGATGGGCTTGTCCTCTTCAATGAGGATGTCTTGGCCACAACTTTATAGAAGTGGTCTTGATGGACCTTTGAGATGAATCTCTCCATCTCCCATGACTCGGAGGTGGAAGCTTTTGCCTTTCCTTTCCTCTTTTTAGAGGTTTCTCCGGCTTTAGGTGCCATGAATGGTTATGAAAAAACAAAAATAATGCTTTTACCACACCAAAATTAAAGTGTTTGCTCGTCCTCGAGCAAAAGAAGAAGAGAAAGTAGTAGAAGAAGAAGAAATAGAAGAGATGGAGGTGTGTGGTTCGGCCATGTGTGGGTGGGTTTGGGAGGGAGATGGTTTGAATTTGAATGGTGAAGAGGTGATGGGAAAGAGGAATGGAGGTGATTGGTGAAAGGTATTTGGGGAAGAATGTTATGGAAAGGTGTGAAGATTAGAGAAGAAGAGGTGGGATAGGTGGGGATCCTGTGGGATCCACAGATCCTGAGGGGTCAAGGACTTATCATCCCTGCTCCATTTAGGCGTATAAACGCCCTTAGAGTGAAATCCTGGCGTTTAATGCCAGACTGCTGCTTGTTTCTGGCATTAAACGCCAGCTTTTCTCCCTTTCTTGGCGTTTAACGCCAACTTGATGCTCTGTTCTGGCGTTTAACACCAGTCTGATGCTTCTTACTGGCTTTTAAACGCCAGTAAGCTTATCCTCCAGGGTGTGCTATTTTTCATTCTGTTTTTTATTTTTCAGTTGTTTTTGTGACTTCACATGATCATCAACCTAAAGAAAACATAAAATAGCAATGGAAAATAAATAGATATAATTAAATAACATTGGGTTGCCTCCCAATAAGCGCTTTTTTAATGTCAATAGCTTGACAGTGAGCTCTCATGGAGCCTCACAGATAATCAGAGCAGGGTTGGGGCCTCTCAACACCAAACTTAGAGTTTGGTTGTGGCCTCCCAACACCAAACTTAGAGTTTGAATGTGGGGGTTTTGCTTGACTCTGTATTGAGAGAAGCTTTTCATGCTTCCTCTCCATGGTTACAAAAGGAGAATCTTGAGTCTTATAGTTTGCAATGTCTCCAACCATGGAGCTTCCTGAAGGAGGGACGCTCCTGCTACTGGTTCTATCCGGAACAGGTGATCAGCTACTTGATTCTCTGTCCCTTTTCTGTCTCTTATTTCTATATCAAACTCTTGCAGAAGCAATACCCATCTTATGAGTCTGGGTTTTGAATCCTGCTTTGTGAGGAGATATTTTAGAGCAGCATGGTCAGTGTACACAATCACTTTTGATCCTACTAAGTAAGATCTAAACTTGTCAATGGCATAAACCACTGCAAGCAATTCCTTTTCTGTGGTTGTGTAATTTTTTTTGCGCATCATTTAAAACACGGCTAGCATAGTAAATGACGTGCAGAAGCTTGTCATGCCTCTGTCCCAATACTGCACCAATGGCATGGTCACTAGCATCACACATTAGTTCGAATGGTAGTGTCCAGTCTGGTGCAGAAATAACTGGTGCTGTGACCAACTTAGCTTTCAGAGTTTCAAACGCCTGCAGACACTCTGTGTCAAACACAAATGGCGTGTCAGCAGCTAGCAGATTTCTCAGAGGTTTTGCAATTTTTGAAAAATCCTTTATAAACCTCCTATAGAATCATGCATGCCCCAGAAAGCTCCTGATTGCCTTAACATTGGTGGGTGGTGGTAATTTTTCAATTACCTCTACCTTAGCTTGATCCACCTCTATTCCCTTGTTCGAAATTTTATGCCCAAGGACAATTCCTTCAGTCACCATAAAGTGACATTTTTCCCAATTTAAAACCAGGTTAGTCTCTTGGCATCTTTTCAGAACAAGTGCTAGATGATCAAGACAGGAGCTGAATGAGTCTCTGAATACTGAGAAGTCGTCCATGAAAACTTCCAGAAATTTTCCCACCATATCAGAGAAGATAGAGAGCATGCATCTCTGAAAAGTTACAGGTGCATTACACAGACCAAATGGCATCCTTCTGTAGGCAAATACTCCAGATGGACATGTGAATGCGATTTTCTCTTGATCCTGAGGATCTACTGCAATTTGGTTATAACCTGAATAGCCATCCAAAAAGCAGTAATATTCATGACCTGCTAGTCTTTCTAGCATCTGGTCTATGAATGGTAAAGGAAAATGATCCTTTCTGGTGGATGTATTGAGCCTTCTGTAGTCAATACACATACGCCACCCTGTAACTGTTCTTGTAGGAACCAGTTCATTCTTTTCACTATGAACCACTGTCATGCCTCCCTTTTTGGGTACAACTTGGACAGGGCTCACCCAGGGGCTATCAGAAATGGGATAAATAATCCCGGCCTCCAGTAATTTAGTGACCTCTTTCTACACTACCTCTTTCATGGCTGGATTTAGCCGCCTCTGTGGTTGAACCACTGGCTTAGCATTATCCTCCAATAGGATCTTGTGCATGCATCTGGCTGGGCTAATGCCTTTAAGATCACTTGTGGACCACCCAAGAGCTGTCTTGTGTGTCCTGAGCACTTGAATTAGTGCTTTCTCTTCCTGTGGCTCTAAAGCAGAGCTTATGATTACAGGAAATGTGTCACCTTCTCCCAGAAATACATATTTCAGGGATGGTGGTAGTGGTTTGAGCTCAGGTTTAGGAGGTTTCTCCTGTTTCTGAGGAGTTTTCAGAGGTTCTTTTGTTTCCTCTGGTTCCTCCAGATCAGGCTGAACATCTTTAAAAATGTCCTCTAGCTTTGATTCGAGACTCTCAGTCATATTAACCTCTTCCACCAGAGAGTCAATAATATCAACGCTCATGCAGTCGTTTAGGGTGTCTGGATGCTGCATAGCTTTCACAACATTCAACTTAAACTCATCCTCATTGACTCTCAAGGTCACTTCCCCTTTTTAGACATCAATGAGGGTTCATCCTGTTGCTAGGAAAGGTCTTCCTAGAATGAGAGTTGCACTCTTGTGCTCCTCCATTTCCAGCACTACAAAGTCAGTGGGAAAGGCAAATGGCCCAACCTTGACAATCATGTCCTCAATTATGCCTGATGGATATTTAATGGAGCCATTAGCAAGTTGAAGACATATCCGGGTTGGTTTGACCTCTTCAATCAAGCCAAGCTTTCTGATAGTTGATGCAGGGATTAGATTGATACTTGCCCCAAGGTCACATAGAGCTGTCTTGGTACAAGTACCCTCTAATGTGCATGGTATCATAAAGCTTCCGGGATCCTTAAGCTTTTCTGGTAAGCTTGTTAGAATGACTGCCCTGCATTCTTCAGTGAGAAAAACTTTTTCTGTTTCTCTCCAATCCTTCTTATGGCTTAAGATCTCTTTCATGAACTTAGCATAAGAGGGTATTTGCTCAAGTGCCTCTGCAAACGGAATCTTTATTTCAAGAGTCCTGAGATAGTCTGCAAAGCGGGAAAATTGTTTATCCTATTCTGCTTGGAGGAGTTTCTGAGGATAAGGTATTTTGACTTTATATTCTTTAACCTTAGTTGCTGCAGGTTTATTTCCTACATAGGCAGGTTGAGAAGCCTTATTGAGGGGGTTAGTATCAGCACTTGCAAGTGTCTGATCCCTCACTGGCGTTTGAATGCCAGAACTGGACGTGGATTGGGCGTTTAACGCCAGATTCCTACCCTTTTCTGGCGTTTGAACGCCAAAATTGGACATGGATTGGGAGTTTAACGCCAGTTTTTCACCTGTTTCTGGCCTTTGATCGCCAGACTTATTCCTCTCTGGGCTCTTACTGTCCTTAGAGGGATTTTGGGTAGCAGGTGGCTCATCCTCTATCAGCTGTTCTTTTCTTGGCTTTCTGCTGCTTTGAGTTGAAGTATTTAACATTTTTCCACTTCTTAATTAAACTGCTTGGCACTCCTCTGTTATCTGTTTTGATAACTGCTATCTTGTCTGATTCAATTGTGATTCCATATCCTTGTTAGCAATTTTGGTTTCTTGTAGCATCTCCTTAAATTCTGTTAACTGCCTTGTTATAGAAGATAGTTACTGATTGAGTTTAGCAACTTGTTCCTGAGGACTAAAGTTAGTTAATACTACCTTAGCTTCTTCTTTCATGGAGGACTCATTACTTATGTACAGATGTTGATTTCTAGCAACTATATCAATAAGCTCTTGAGCCTCTCCAACAGTCTTTCTCATGTGTATAGATCCACCAGCTGAGTGGTCTAGAGATTCTGAGCTTTTTCTGTAAGCCCGTAGTAGAAGATGTCTAACTGCACCCACTCTGAAAATATTTCAGAGGGGCATTTTCTTAGCATCCCTCTGTACCTCTCCCAGGCGTTATAAAAGGATTCATCATCCTCTTGTTTAAAGCCTTGGCTGTCTAGCCTTAGCTGTGTCATCCTTTTTGGAGGGAAATATTGATTCAGGAATTTGTCTGATAACTGTTTTCATGTTCTTATGCTTGCTGTAGGTTGGTTATTTAACCACCTCTTAGCTTGATCTTTTACAGCAAATGGAAACAGTAATAATCTATAGACATCCTGATCTACTTCCTTGTCATGTACTGTGTCAGCAATTTGCAAGAACTGTGCCAGAAACTCAGTAGGTTCTTCCTGTGGAAGACCGAAATACTGGCAATTTTGCTGCACCATGACAATGAGCTGAGGATTTAGCTCAAAACTGCTGGCTCTGATGGGAGGTATACAGATACTACTCCCATATGAAGCAGTAGTGGGGTTAGCATATAACCCCAAAGTCTTTTTGAACTGTTCATTTCCACTTAGGTCCATGATGGAGAAAGGGAGATGATGTGGATTGCAAATAATATATATATATATATATATATTGAAAACCAAAATAAAATAAAATAAGTGAAAAATTGAATATAAGTTCAAAAATTAAAAGAAAATTGAAAACTAAAATAATTAATTAATTAAAAAAATTTTTAAAAAATGGGTAAGGATTTTCAAAAAGTGAAGAGAGAGAAAGTGGTTAGGAAGTTTTGAAAAAGATACGTCTTAAAATTAAAGATACTTTTAAGAAAATAAATAAAAGAGAAGATTTGAGATTAGAAAAGATAAGATAAGTTAGGTAAGAGAAAATAAGTTTTTAAATTAAAAATTTTGAAATTTGAATTTTAAAATTGAAATAAGATAAGATAAGATTTTGAAAAAAATATGATTTTTTTTTTTTTGAAAAAGATTTGAATTTTGAAATTTAAAACTAAGATAAGATAAAAATTTTAAAATAAAAATCTGAATTTTTAAAGGAAAATTTCGAAAATTAAATTAAAATAAAGAGAAAAGATATTTTTGAATTTAATGAGGAAAGAGAAAAACAATAAAATGATACCAAACTTAGAATTTTTAGATCAAAACAAAGAAAGCAAACAAGAAAACTTTGAATGTTAAGATGAATACCAAGAACAACTTGAAGATCAAGATGAACACCAAGAACAAATTTTTGAAAAATTTTTAAGGAATTAAAAACACAAAGCACACCAAACTTAAAAATTTTTATACCTTGGACACTAATAATTCGAAATTGCACAAGAAAAACAAGGAAAGACACAAAGCAAGAAAAACTAAAGATCAAACAAGGAAAATAAACAAGAACAACTTGAAGATTAGGAAAGAACAAGGAACATATAATTCAAAAAATTGAAAGAAAAATAAAATCATGCAATTGACACCAAACTTAAAACATGAAACTAAACTCAAACAGAAGACTAAATTAAGAGGTTATTGGTTTTAGAAACTTTCAAAAATAATTTAGAAAAAATAAAATAAGAATTTTAAAATTTTTAACCAAAAATAATAATAAAGACTCAATTTTAATGACTCTAAACCAAAAAAAAAAAGACAAATTTTTTCCTAATCTAAGCAACAAAATAGACCGTCAGTTGTCCAAACTCGAACAATCCCCGGCAACGGCGCCAAAAACTTGGTGCACGAATTGTAAATCACACTTTTCACAACTCGTACCACTAACCAGCAAGTGCACTGGGTCGTCCAAGTAATACCTTACGTGAGTAAGGGTCGATCCCACGGAGATTGTCGGCTTGAAGCAAGCTATGGTTATTTTGTAACTCTTAGTCAGGAAATTAATAATAAAAATGATTGGGTTTATGAAGAGTAAATAGCATAAATTAAATAATACTTGTTATGCAGTATGGAGAACAGATTGAGGATTTGGAGATGCTCTGTCTTCCGAATATCTGCTTTCCTACTGTCTTCTTCTTCACGCACACAGGACTCCTTCCATGGCAAGCTGTATGTTGGTGGATCACCGTTGTCAATGGCTACCATCCATCCTCTCAGTGAAAATGGTCCAAATGCGCTGTCACCGCACGGCTAATCATCTGTCAGTTCCCACTCATGTTGGAATAGGATCCATTGATCATTTTCCGTCTGTCACTATGCCCAGCACTCGTGAGTTTGAAGCTCGTCACAGTCATCCCATTCCAGATCCTACTCGGAATACCACAGACAAGGTTTAGACTTTTCGAATCTCAGGAATGGCCGCCAATAGTCCTAGCCTATACCACGAAGACTCTGATCATGAACCAAGAGGCTAAGAGATATACACTCAATCTAAGGTAGAACGGAAGTGGTTATCAGGCACGCGTTCATAGGTTGAGAATGGTGATGAGTGTCACGGATCATCACATTCATCACGGTTAAGTACGAGTGAATATCTTAGAATAGAGACCAGCGTGATTGAATGGAAAATAGAAGTAATTGCATTAATTCATCGAAACACAGTAGAGCTCCTCACCTCCAACCATGGGGTTTAGAGACTCATGCCGTCAAAAATACAATATGGAACGTGTAAAATGTCATGAGGTCCATAGTAAGTCTCTAAAAGTGGTATTTATACTAAACTAGTAGCTAGAGTTTACAGAAAATGAGTAAACTAAGATGGATAGTGTAGAAATCCACTTATGGGGCCCACTTGGTGTATGTTTGGGCTGAGCATTGAGCTTTACACGTGTAGAGGCTTTTCTTGGAGTTAAGTGCCAGGTTGCAGCTTGTTTGTGGCGTTTAACTCTAGTTTGTAACCTGTTTCTGGCGTTTAACTTCAGAATAGGGGAGGAAGTTGGCGTTTAAACGCCAGTTTGCGTCGTCAAAACTCAGGCAAAGTATGGACTATTAGGCTGCGTTTGTTTACAGAGACAGGACACTAAGACATAGATACTGAAACACAAAATCATGTTTGACAGAGGAGACATGGACAGAGACAGTGTGTCCAGAGACACTGAATTAGTGTATTTTGTGTCCATCCTGACAGGAAGGACATGGAGACACTAACAAGGGACACAACTTATTTTTCATTCTTTTTTTTATTATTTTTGTTAATTTTTCATAATTATATTTTTTATTATTATATTTTTCATCTCAAATTTTTTGAATGAAAAAAATGAGAATAAATTAGATTTTCATAATTTGTTCTAGTTTATCATCAAACAGAATACAAGAACACAAAATTTTGTGTCTTTGTCCATCAGTGTCTTGTCCTGTCCTGTTCTCAGTGTCTTGTCCTGTTCTGTTCTCAGAAACAAACGCAATCTTATATATTGTTGGAAAGCCCTGGATGTCTACTTTCCAACGCAATTGAGAGCGCACCAATTGGGTTTCTGTAGCTCGAGAAAATCCATTTCGCGTGAAGCAGGTCAAAATCCAACAGCATCTGCAGTCCTTTTTCAGCCTCTGAACCAGATTTTTGCTCAGGTCCCTCAATTTCAGCCAGAAAATACCTAAAATCACAAAAAAATACACAAACTCATAGTAAAGTCCAGAAATATGAATTTTGCATAAAAACTAATAAAAACATAGTAAAAACTAATTAAATCATACTAAAAACTACCTAAAAACAATGACAAAAAGCGTATAAATTATCTGCTCATCAATTATATATATGATAAAAATTAATTTAAAATTTAATGTAAAATTCATATAAAAAAATATGAATTTAATTTTAATAATATTTTTTAAATAATGTTAAAATTGTTTAGCCATGGTAACTATTATAGGTTATCTCTACCATACCCTCTCTAAAATAAATGGTAAATTACCCATTGTGAAATATACAGTAATTATTGATAAATTATCCTTTCATCAGTCCAAGATTCATTTTATCTTCTCTTTTTTTAAGTTTCTCTTAAAATTTAATAACAGTGTCATTTTCATAATCTCCACCAAATACACCTCTTCCCTAATTTAAAAAAAAAAAACTAATGCATTAGTGGAGCATATTAAATTATTATATTGTCACAAAAAATATTAAATTATTATTCAGATAACAATAAGACAAAATAGAATAAGTATTTTAATATTCACATTCGCCTCAAATATTAATTAATTATTTTATTATTCATGCCATTAATTACCTACAAGAATTTTATTTATGATACAAATTCATATCTGTCATACAAACTCATACCCTCTTGCTTCTCTCCGAACGTAATATCTTCTAATACGAAAAAAAATCTTAAAAAGAAGAGATGTGAAAAATTGATAGTTGTGCTCGTTGAAATTAGAGATTAAAAACGTAAGAACAAGTTCAAAATCCTAACTTAATTGATTGAAATTGGTGATTCGATTTGAAAGGAATTAGAATTTTAAAATTGGAGTAGAAGAAGTGTATTTGGTGGGGATGATGAAAATGACATTGTTATCAAGTATCAAGAGAAACATAGCGTCAATTGAAAAGAAAAGAGAAGATAACGTGAATCTTGAAACTCTGGTAGAAAGATAATTATCAATAATACACTGTATATATCACAAAGGGTAATTTACCCTTTATTTTAGAGAGGGTATGATAGAATTCACCTACTACAATTATCATAAACTCCACCAAAATAAAAATGGATTGAATGAGAATTGCTGATTATTTAAATATATTATTGTTGTATTAGCAATGGCAAAGGTGTAGCTGATTGGAGGGGCATTAAAAAAAGGGTTTGTAAGATATATAACAGCACAAGGGAGAACAAATTCAACGGATTCAAATGGGTTTGTGTTCAAGAATTGCAATGTCTTTAGAAATGGTTCTACTTTCTTGGGAAGGCTTTGGAGATCTTATGCAAGAGTTCTTTTCTATAACACAAACATGACCAACATTATTCAACCCTCCGATTGGGACCCATGGGATTACTCTCAACTATTACCATGTTAATCATCTCATTAACAACATTATTAACTCAGGTTAAATTCAAAGCAACAATGTCAATGTGACTTTGTAACACCCTACCACACAAAGCTTTACGCTTAAGTCGTAAAACAAAGGTGATGTGGTATTACGACCTCTAAAATAAAATAAGTACATATAATAGCAGAAGAGTTATAATATGCTAGGAGCCTTGAAGGATAGGGAAAATAAAAATCGCGAGATAAAAGCGCAACGCTCAAGGAACGAGTTAACTTGCATGCTAAGAAAACTGTAACTGTCAAACATAAGATAACAGAAGTAGGAATAGAGTGCCAAAGATACAAAATATCAAGCTCCTAACTCAGCCTGCGAAGTCAAGACTGGCCGGAGAATATTTACACATATATATACATACATATCCAAAACCCAAAAGTACATATACACAATCCTGCCTCTCCATAAACCTCTAAGAGGATCAAAAAGAATAAGTCATGCGGAGAGAAAACTAAGTACATATATATACATCATAGCATAACAAAATATCCCAGTAACCACTCCGCTTCAAGAGTCCAGACGCCTAACGAGATGCCTCTCGACCTGCATCTGAAAATTAACAACATAGTATGGAATGAGAACCGGAGGTTCTCAGTATGGTAAAGGTGCCACACACATAATATATAAGGTCCTGGGAATGCCAGAGGCAATCCTAGAATGCCGACACTCAGATTGTAGAGCTTAAAGTATTAAACAGAAGCCATAAAAGGTGGTTTCCTAGAAATATTTAATCCTAACTTAACTTAACCTTAAATCTAAGTCCTATACTGCCATTCCTCCATACCTCCAATTCCATCATGCATTTTCACAGACAAATAAACAGATAAAGGCAAACACAAGAAAGTTACAACTACTGCAGGTAACAAATACACATTTAGCATGGCAAATACAGATAGGCACACCCAATTAGAGCACAAGCAAGTAATTCAAGTAATATGCATATGATGCATGCCTGTCCTATGGCTGATGAGGCTCATCTGTCGGTTATCCAGCCAACCCGACAAGTCTGAATTGTCCTTAGACTGTCCCCCGACGTGCATCCCCAAGAGTCTATGCATAGATTTTTCTCAAATAATCAATATTGCTCAATGGGGGTAACATTCCCGGGAATTTATGTAGTGCCCGGTCACACTTACGTCGTAGGGTCAACAGAGTATCGAGTTTTCAACCTGGTACACGTGGTGGCAAGCCACGACACTTAATCCAGGGAATCTCGTATCTCAGATTATTCAAATTCATAAGCCATATAAATAATTCAATTATAATTCATCAACATCCACATCATTCCCAATTGCATCTCATTCATCATCATACATTAAACATATTCAATCCTTATCCTTCATTATATCACCTTCCATTCCATCCATCAATAGTTTCAATTCAAAACATAATTCATTCTTTTCTAAGAATCAAACTTCAAACTTAAAACATACTCACTATCTTAATAACCCAAAATCAAACCATATAACCTTTAAATCTAAATCTCTTTTAAATAATCATCTAAATAAAATCTCTAATTTTTTATAAAATTTTGGCAGCATCTCCTCTAAAACTCGGACTTTGCCACCCTTTTCGGGTCCAAACCTGCTTTCTTTTCAATTCAACATACCCTTCCTCATCATCATAACAATCACCACAATAAATCTACTTCAAATCAACAATTAAACTCATACAATATTCAAATCCAACAACCAAAATTCAACTAAGGATCATAGTTCACAAATCCTAGGCTTTTAACACAAAATACCTCATTATCACAACAACCTCCACAATAGTTATACCTCAAATCAATAATTCACCAAATCATTAGTTAATCAACAATAACATTCAACCATAATTCTCTCCAAATTAACATAACAACATTCACCATCCAAAATTAAAAACTAATTATCCAATAAACTTCAACCAAATATATTCATCGATAAATTACTAAACATTAAACATACACCTGCATTCCAACTTATCCAATGGTCATCTAGCCTAAGTTTTCACAGAACATTATATATTAAATGCAAGAAACCTAAACCATACCTTAGCCGATTTCCACGTAACGACCAAAGCTATTTATTCAAAACCAAAACAGCCCCTCAAAACTCAACTAATCCGCTTCCTCCAAGTTCCAGTATTCACAATTTCAAGCTCCAATTATTTATTTTCAACCTAATACACATTCATAATACATATATACCCAATTTAATACTCAAAGCTCAAATTTAATGAAATTAAAATAGAATTATCGTATCCTCACCTTACCCAAGCTTCACATAAGCAAGAGTGAACGTTTCTCTCAAGCTAATTGGATCCTAAAACATCAGAAATCAAAGAAATTCAATATTCCCACTTAAAATTCGAAAATTGGGGGAAGATGAAGCTGAGAGTGAAATAGCAAGTTACCTATGAAATTGTTCCGGCAGAAATGTAGAGCTCGACGCGGTGAACGCGTGGCCGCAAACGGTGCGGCGATCGGAGCTCGAACGGAGGAATTACGGGATTTGGAACTTTGCCGTAAAGGTTCGGCGTTCCTTTCCTCTCCCTGGAGCTCAGCTGCGTCCTTGAGGAAATGAGGGAAAAAGAGCCCGTGGCTCTTTTTAATGGGCTGGTCCGGTTGGACCGATAGCCCGGTTCGGGTCCGGTTCAACCGGTTCGGTCCTTTCGGTCCATTTTTGGACCGTTTTCTTCAAAATTAGTGTCAAAATTCTCGTTTCGATGAGCTCTACCCTATTTTGATATAATATTCGCATTTCTAATCCTCCTTATTAAAAAATAATTTATTAACTAATTATCTACTAATTTAACCGGGGTTTACATTCTACCCACCTAATAAAGAATTTTGCCCTCAAAATTCAAATATAGTTACCTGAAAAGAGATGTGGATAGTCCTTTCGCATATCTGATTCGAGTTCCCAGGTATGTTCCTCGATACCAGCTCGTCTCCAAGCTACTTTTACCAATGATACTTCCCTTCCTCGTAATCGTTTAACACTGGTGTCATCAATCCTCACCGGAATTACTGGGAGTGTTAGATCTTCTCTCACTTGAATTGGTTCTGGTTCTAGAACATGACTTGCATCAGGAGTATACTTCCGAAGCTGTGATACATGAAATACATCGTGCAAATTCGAAAGGTATGGCGGTAAGGCAATTCTATAAGCCACTGGTCCAATTCTTTTCAGAATCTCAAACGGTCCAATATAACGGGGATTCAGTTTCTTGGTCTTAATAGCTCTTCCCACTCCAGTGGTTGGTGTAACTTTCAAAAAGACATGTTCTCCTTCTTCGAACTCCAAAGGCTTTCGCCTCTGGTCAGCATAGCTCTTTTGGCAGCTTTGGGCTATAAGCATTCGACTACGAATCTTCTTTATCTGCTCAGTCGTTTCGGCTATCATCTCAGGCCCTAATAAACTCCTTTCTCCAGTTTCATACCAACACAATGGAGATTGACATTTCCTGCCATACAGAGCCTCATATGGAGCCATTCCGATGCTCGCATGATAGCTATTATTATAAGCAAACTCTACTAATGGCATATACCGGTCCCAGCTCGCCGGTTGGTCCAAAACACAAGCTCTTAGCATATCTTCCAAGGTCTGAATAGTTCTTTCTGACTGACCATCTGTCTGAGGGTGATACGCAGTACTCAAGCTTAACTGAGTCCCAAATGTACGCTGAAAAGCTCCCCAGAACCTTGATGTGAAACGAGGATCTCTGTCAGATATGATAGTAGAAGGCACACCATGCAACCTGACAATCTCTTTGATATACATTCGAGCCAATTCCTCCATTGTGCAACTTATTCGGATAGGAAGAAAGTGAGCTGATTTTGTCAGTCGATCCACAACCACCCAAATAGCGTCACAACCAGATCGGGTTCTAGGCAAACCTATCACAAAATCCATTGCGATACTCTCCCATTTCCATTGTGGAATCTCCAAAGGCTGAAGGGTCCCTGATGGTCTCTGATGCTCAATCTTAACCTTCTGACACGTTAAACATTTAGATACATGCAATGCCACATCATTCTTCATACCTGGCCACCAGAACATCGCTTTCAGATCCTGATACATTTTAGTGCTCCCTGGGTGAATTGAAAACCCGCTCTTGTGAGCTTCCTTCAAGATACTTTGTCGTAGGTCTCCAACATCAGGCACAATAATCCGGTTCTTGAACCTCCATAAACCATCCTGACCTTTTGACATTCTCCACTGTTTTCCCTGTTCAACTGCTGGTAATACCTTACGTAACGCTTCACTATCTTGATGAGCCTTCAGAAGTTCTGATTTAAAATCACTTGAAATCTGTAACTGACTCAAACACAAAATTCCAAATTCTTCTCTAACTCCCAAATTCAAACCTTGAAATGCCTTTAGTAACTCTTCCTCCCGTAGCATCATCCAAGCTGCATATACAGACTTCCGACTCAAAGCGTCCGCCACAACGTTCGCTTTTCCTGGATGATAATTCAATTCAAAATCATAATCTTTCAGAAGCTCCATCCACCTCCTCTGACGCATATTCAACTCTTTCTGCTCAAAAAGATACTTCAAACTCTTATGGTCTGAGAAAACATGAAACTTAACGCCATAGAGGTAGTGCCTCCAAATCTTTAAAGCAAACACAACAGCAGCAAGTTCTAAATCATGTGTCGGGTAGTTCATCTCATGCGGCCTTAACTGCCGTGAGGCGTATGCTACAACATTCTGGTGCTGCATCAAAACACACCCCAACCCTTTCAGAGATGCATCACAATACACTTCAAACGATTCACTTGGTTCAGGTAATACCAATACAGGTGCAGTAGTCAACCTGTGCTTCAATGCCTGGAAACTCTCTTCACATTCCGAAGTCCAGATAAAAGGTGTATCCTTCCTAGTCAACTTAGTTAAAGGTAAGGCGAGCTGTGAAAATCCCTTAATGAATCTGCGATAATACCCTGCCAAACCTAAGAAACTCCTGATCTCTGTCACTGAAGTTGGTCGCTCCCAATTCATCACTGCTTCCACCTTAGCAGGATCCACAGCTATCCCCTGCTTACTCACCACGTGGCCGAGAAACTTCACTTCACTCTTCCAGAACTCACATTTAGATAGCTTAGCATATAACTTCCTGTCTCTCAGAATTTGCAGCACAGTTCGCAAATGATCAGCATGTTCCTCTTCAGTCTTAGAATAAACAAGAATGTCATCAATGAAGACAATAACAAACTTGTCCAGATACGGTCGAAAAATCCTGTTCATATAATCCATAAATACTGCCGGGGCATTAGTTAACCCGAAAGACATCACTGTATACTCATAATGACCATAACGGGTTCTGAAAGCAGTTTTCGGAATATCCTCGTCTCTAACCCTTATCTGATGATATCCGGATCGCAAATCAATCTTAGAAAATACACCGGCACCCTGTAACTGATCCATTAGATCATCGATTCTAGGCAACGGATATTTATTCTTCACAGTGATCTTATTCAATTGCCGATAATCGACACACAGCCGCATACTCCCATCCTTCTTCTTTACCAGTAACACTGGCGCTCCCCACGGAGAAACACTTGGTCGGATAAAATGCTTACCCAACAGATCTTCCAGCTGAGCTTTCAGTTCAGCCATTTCTAAAGGCGACATCCTATAAGGAGTAATTGAAATTGGACCGGATCCAGGTACCAACTCAATTGCAAATTCAACCTCTCGGTTAGGTGGGAATTCATTAATATCATCCGGAAACACATCTGGAAATTCACATACAACCGGAATTTGCTCTAAACTCTGATCATCACCTGATACTCCCGCAGTTAATAACATAATACCCTGACATTCGGTTCCAGAACAGTTTACTATCATAGAGTTCAAATAGTAACTATTCACCACAACCGGTGCTTCTGACCCTTCTGGCATAAACTGTACTGACTTCTCAGAACAATCAAGCAAAACATGATTCTTGGATAACCAATCCAATCCCAAAATGAGATCAAGACCAGTCATAGGCAAACAAATCAAATCATGCACAAATTCATGCTGTTGCACTCGAAAAGGAACTTGTGGACATTCTATCCTAGTCACCATAGCTTCATGAGTAGCATTATATACTTTCAAATCATAACCTAGAACCACCATTCTCAATCCTAATTCATGGGCCTTTTCAAATGCAATAAATGAATGACTTGCTCCTGAATCAAATAAAGCATTTAAGATTTTACCAGCCATTTCACAATTACCTCTAATCAGTGTCTCAGATCCCTCAGCACCAATGGTAGAAGTGGTGTATACTCTCCCCGGCTGCTGCACCCTACCAGTCTCATACTTCTTCTCAGGGCAATTACTGGCTATATGCCCGGGCTGTCCACAGGAATAGCACACTCCAAGTCCTAGTCTGCACGGAACTCCAGGATGATACTTTCCGCACTTCTGACAATTCAGATCTTGCTGTGGCTGCTTCCCAAACCTTTTTCCTTGACTAGCATTGGTATTCGGCCTTCTGTAATTACCTTGACCCTGAGTCTGCTGTGAAACAAAACCTCCACGTTTGAAATTCCTACCTCTCGGAGCAAAGTTCCTCCCTGAAGGCCTCTGAAAAGGCATCCTCAAACTCCCTTTCTCTGCTGCCGCCTTCCTCACACAATCCTCAGCCACCCTACTCTTATTCACCAATTCAGAAAATACCCTGATCTCCATTGGGGCAACGAAGCTCAGAATATCGCTCCGAAGACCTCCCTCATATTTAATACACTTCCATTCAGCAAAATCTTCAGGCGCACCTTGACAGATACGAGAAAAGCGACATAACTCCTCAAATTTGCTGGTATACTCAGCAACAGTCATTTGTCCCTGCTTTAACTGCATTAATTCAAGTTCCTTGGCATTTCTAGCTGAATTAGGAAAGTATTTCTTATAGAACTCTGTCCGGAAAACCTCCCAAGGAATCGCAGCACCATCAGGCTGCAGGATACGTCGTGTTCCCTGCCACCAATACTGAGCTTCACCTTGCAACTGATAAGTCCCAAATTCAACCCATTGCTCTTCAGGAACCTGTTGTGCCTGTAACGCCCTTTCCATAGCCTGAATCCAATTATCTGCATCAGTTGGATTTGAGGTTCCCCTAAAAGTCGGAGGGCGAACTTTCAGAAATGTAGCAAGTGTCATAGGACCGTCTCCATCATTATTGTTCCCATGATTACCCTGATTTATCTGATTACCCAGTGCCTCAGCTGTTGCCTGCATAGCTGCAGCCATATTTCCCAAGGCAGCCATAAAGTCTACTGGATCAGTCCCTGTGGGTACAGGAGTAACGGTGCCTGTCCTACCTCTACCTCGCCCGCGACCGCGTCCGCGAGTCGACATCTGGTCCCTATACACACCAAACAAGTGATATTAAGTTGATCAGTCTCAATATCGCAGGTCTAATGCGTTAAGTTCCAAATGCATGCTCACAAACGTTTATGCCATATATATCAATCAGATATCCTAATAGCACATAAACACATATACAGAGAATGCACAGAAGCACAATCAGTCCGTCTTTCAGGCTCTATAGGAACGAACGGCTCTGATACCATTAATGTAACACCCTACCACACAAAGCTTTACGCTTAAGTCGTAAAACAAAGGTGATGTGGTATTACGACCTCTAAAATAAAATAAGTACATATAATAGCAGAAGAGTTATAATATGCTAGGAGCCTTGAAGGATAGGGAAAATAAAAATCGCGAGATAAAAGCGCAACGCTCAAGGAACGAGTTAACTTGCATGCTAAGAAAACTGTAACTGTCAAACATAAGATAACAGAAGTAGGAATAGAGTGCCAAAGATACAAAATATCAAGCTCCTAACTCAGCCTGCGAAGTCAAGACTGGCCGGAGAATATTTACACATATATATACATACATATCCAAAACCCAAAAGTACATATACACAATCCTGCCTCTCCATAAACCTCTAAGAGGATCAAAAAGAATAAGTCATGCGGAGAGAAAACTAAGTACATATATATACATCATAGCATAACAAAATATCCCAGTAACCACTCCGCTTCAAGAGTCCAGACGCCTAACGAGATGCCTCTCGACCTGCATCTGAAAATTAACAACATAGTATGGAATGAGAACCGGAGGTTCTCAGTATGGTAAAGGTGCCACACACATAATATATAAGGTCCTGGGAATGCCAGAGGCAATCCTAGAACGCCGACACTCAGATTGTAGAGCTTAAAGTATTAAACAGAAGCCATAAAAGGTGGTTTCCTAGAAATATTTAATCCTAACTTAACTTAACCTTAAATCTAAGTCCTATACTGCCATTCCTCCATACCTCCAATTCCATCATGCATTTTCACAGACAAATAAACAGATAAAGGCAAACACAAGAAAGTTACAACTACTGCAGGTAACAAATACACATTTAGCATGGCAAATACAGATAGGCACACCCAATTAGAGCACAAGCAAGTAATTCAAGTAATATGCATATGATGCATGCCTGTCCTATGGCTGATGAGGCTCATCTGTCGGTTATCCAGCCAACCCGACAAGTCTGAATTGTCCTTAGACTGTCCCCCGACGTGCATCCCCAAGAGTCTATGCATAGATTTTTCTCAAATAATCAATATTGCTCAATGGGGGTAACATTCCCGGGAATTTATGTAGTGCCCGGTCACACTTACGTCGTAGGGTCAACAGAGTATCGAGTTTTCAACCTGGTACACGTGGTGGCAAGCCACGGCACTTAATCCAGGGAATCTCGTATCTCAGATTATTCAAATTCATAAGCCATATAAATAATTCAATTATAATTCATCAACATCCACATCATTCCCAATTGCATCTCATTCATCATCATACATTAAACATATTCAATCCTTATCCTTCATTATATCACCTTCCATTCCATCCATCAATAGTTTCAATTCAAAACATAATTCATTCTTTTCTAAGAATCAAACTTCAAACTTAAAACATACTCACTATCTTAATAACCCAAAATCAAACCATATAACCTTTAAATCTAAATCTCTTTTAAATAATCATCTAAATAAAATCTCTAATTTTTTATAAAATTTTGGCAGCATCTCCTCTAAAACTCGGACTTTGCCACCCTTTTCGGGTCCAAACCTGCTTTCTTTTCAATTCAACATACCCTTCCTCATCATCATAACAATCACCACAATAAATCTACTTCAAATCAACAATTAAACTCATACAATATTCAAATCCAACAACCAAAATTCAACTAAGGATCATAGTTCACAAATCCTAGGCTTTTAACACAAAATACCTCATTATCACAACAACCTCCACAATAGTTATACCTCAAATCAATAATTCACCAAATCATTAGTTAATCAACAATAACATTCAACCATAATTCTCTCCAAATTAACATAACAACATTCACCATCCAAAATTAAAAACTAATTATCCAATAAACTTCAACCAAATATATTCATCGATAAATTACTAAACATTAAACATACACCTGCATTCCAACTTATCCAATGGTCATCTAGCCTAAGTTTTCACAGAACATTATATATTAAATGCAAGAAACCTAAACCATACCTTAGCCGATTTCCACGTAACGACCAAAGCTATTTATTCAAAACCAAAACAGCCCCTCAAAACTCAACTAATCCGCTTCCTCCAAGTTCCAGTATTCACAATTTCAAGCTCCAATTATTTATTTTCAACCTAATACACATTCATAATACATATATACCCAATTTAATACTCAAAGCTCAAATTTAATGAAATTAAAATAGAATTATCGTATCCTCACCTTACCCAAGCTTCACATAAGCAAGAGTGAACGTTTCTCTCAAGCTAATTGGATCCTAAAACATCAGAAATCAAAGAAATTCAATATTCCCACTTAAAATTCAAAAATTGGGGGAAGATGAAGCTGAGAGTGAAATAGCAAGTTACCTGTGAAATTGTTCCGGCAGAAATGTAGAGCTCGACGCGGTGAACGCGTGGCCGCAAACGGTGCGGCGATCGGAGCTCAAACGGAGGAATTACGGGATTTGGAACTTTGCCGTAAAGGTTCGGCGTTCCTTTCCTCTCCCTGGAGCTCAGCTGCGTCCTTGAGGAAATGAGGGAAAAAGAGCCCGTGGCTCTTTTTAATGGGCTGGTCCGGTTGGACCGATAGCCCGGTTCGGGTCCGGTTCAACCGGTTCGGTCCTTTCGGTCCATTTTTGGACCGTTTTCTTCAAAATTAGTGTCAAAATTCTCGTTTCGATGAGCTCTACCCTATTTTGATATAATATTCGCATTTCTAATCCTCCTTATTAAAAAATAATTTATTAACTAATTATCTACTAATTTAACCGGGGTTTACAGACTTAGTTCATAATATTTTAAGAATTATAGTTATGTATTAAATTGTTATGTAAACACATGATTCTGATTGGACGATCGTATAAAATATTAATTTTTTTGCATGAATAACATTATGTTTACAGAATATGGCAATTTTGGACCAGGTTCTAATACCTCTAAATGAGTAAATTGGATTACAAAATTAGATTTAGAGACGGTTAATATGATGACAAGTATGAATTTCATAGACTCTGAAGGATGGCTTCATCACAACCAACGGTTTTAAAAAGAACAACAACATTATCAATAGTTTCAACACCATTTTAGATAGAATATAACTCTTTATTATTTTATTATTTGATTTGATTATTAGGAAATTAAAATTGGAAATATTTTTTGTTGAGAATTGAGATTACTCATTTTTAGAAAATTATTAACTTTAAGAATTAATTATATAAATATTTTTTCAGATGTACTCAGTGTTAATATTATTCTGACTTTATTTAAATTTTTAGTTACTTTATTTCTTAAACGATTGTGTTTGTGTATCTAATTATATTTTTATCTTTATATTTTAAATGAATTTAAAAAAATGTGTTATTAATTTATTAATATAAAATATCTAATATATTTTATATAAATAAAAAATACATTAAAACATTTATAAAATTAGTTTATTTTAAATATAAATAAATATTAGGATATGATTATAAAATCAAACCTATCTCGGATGCAGTGACCCCGTTATGTGTAACAAGAGAGCATCTCAGATACACTGCATCCGAGATATGCTCATATTCTGACATGGGACACTGCATCCGAGATACGTGTAAGGAAGCAAAACAGGGGCACTGCATCCGAGATATAGTCAAGATTATAATTAGAATTTCAGCACCCAAGATATGTTGTACAATAAGTCTATTTATAGAGACCATCCTAATACCTCTCCTCACACAATTCACAAACCATTCTTTTCTTTGTCTTCTTTCTATTTTGCTCTAATGGAGAACAATCAATATTTTTTGTGGTGGTTTATCCGAATGGGATAGTCAGACACGGTGATGAAGGAGTGATATTTGAGTCTGACAATACTGTGATGCTGCGCACTTACCGGGTTGATACCCTGGATGCGCTAAAGACGATCACACTGCGTAATATGGGAGGAGTAGGAACAAAGGAGGTTGGGAGGATTGCATATAGATTCTGTATGCGCTTTTGAACGGTGGATTTACGAACCGGTTATTCTGGATAGATGGGGATCAGCATGTGAGGGTCATGTTCGACGTACATGCGCGACTGATGCCCCAACATGTGATGGAGTTGTATGCTATGGTCCGAGATGTAGTTGCTAGGGATGGGCTGTCTCCTCCGGGTCCTGAAGTCGTGCCGCTCGAGGCGACACCAATCCACTATGCTCAGCCTCATGATAGTGCCGATGATTCCGACAGTGAGGGCGATTCCACCTATGTTGCCGGGTCCGAGTCGTCGAGTGATGCAGTGTTAGAGGATGAGTTTGTGCTGGAGACTCCCAGTGGCAGCATTGGTAGGTTTCTGCTACCTCCGCCTTTGGCCATTCCTCGATTGTCGGATGTTCTTAGGCATTATCAGACGTTGAACTTGGATGCAATGCACTTGGACGATCTTTTGAACGCTGAGGACGAGGAGGATTACAACACGGAGTGCCTCCCAGGAGTGCCTCTTAGGCACAATCCACGAATGCCTTGTTGTCCCTTATTACAACGGGGATAGTTGATAGAGAGTGGAGTCAGTTTGATAAGGTTTTTTGGGCATTTCCTCCATGTATTGAAGCGTTTAAGCATTGCAAGCCGTTTGTATCGGTAGACGGAACACATCTGTACGGCAAGTACGGGGGCGTGCTTTTGATTGCTGTGGCTTAAGACGGTAACAACAATATTCTTCCTATAACTTTTCATTAGTGGAGTCTGAGACAACGGAGTCATGGTCGTTTTTCCTCTCAAATTTGAGACAACATGTTACTCCACATCTAGGAATCCTAATCATATCGAATAGATCACAGGCCATTCGCGCCGCTCTCAATGCACCTCACAGTGGATGGCATCCCCTGTCAGCATATCATGCTTATTGCATCTGGCACATGACATCAAACTTCAATTCCAGGTTCAAGTCGACCGAGGGTAAGAGGTACCTGAATGAGGAGGAAGGAAGGCATTGGGTAGGCCGGTATCCACTCGGATCCGGAATGAGATAGATGCCATTGAGCGTGCGGAGAAGAGATGGGGCTCTGCTGCGGAGAGGGCCACACCAGACGTGGGTGTCCCAATGTGCCCCACTCGGATCCATGATGACGCATGCAGTTTAGGGTTTAGGTCTTTTTGTTCCAATGTTGTCACTTTGATGTACTGATTGTTATTAAATATTTTTAATGTGTAATGAACCATAATTTCTATATCACTAGTTACCTTCGATTGTTATGGGACCATTTTTCATCTATAACATTACAGTATTTTCATAAAAAAAGCATACAATATATTTATAAGATCAGATGTTGACTATATCTCGGATGCAGTGTCCCTTTTTTGCTTCCTTACACGTATCTCGGACGTAGTGCCCCATGTCAAAATATGAGCATATCTTGGATGCAGTGTATCCAAGATGCTCGCTTGTTCATATCTCGGGTGCACCCGAGATATGACCAGCGAGTCCTGTTACACATAATGGAGTCATTGCATCCGAGATACATTTGATTTTTGGTTTCACCCACTGCATCAGAGATATGACTCTAAATGTATTTCAGTAAATACTTATACATTTATTTAAATCGGTAAATATTATATTTTTTAATTTAAATAAAAAAATCATTTTCTTTGACATCTTGTTTTTCTTCTCCTAAGGTATACAAGTTTTTAATGATATTTATAATAGTAAGAATAAAAATTTTTAAAATATTTATTGGCTTGTGTATATATATATATATATATAAAAGTTATTTTTAATAAGAATAATTTAAATAACATAAAATAATAATACCTGTTAATATTTTTATAAAGCCACTCTATCAGACAATGTCTCAAGTGATACAAACTTAAAATAGTATTAAAAAATGATCAAAATTGATTCTTTGATTTAAATATCATATTGGAATAAGTATAATTACAAGGATCTTAAAATATAATTATATGTAAAATATTGCAAAATTTTAAAAATAGTAAAAGTAATAAGAATTTTTTTTTTGTAAATTTGTTTTAAAAATACCATAAATATTTTTATTTTGTAATCATCTAAGAGAATCATTTCTAAATAGATAAGCTCCTCTTCATTTGTTAGTATAAATATTTTTTATAGACAAATTACAAATTGTGAAATGAAATAATAGTGATAAAAGTCGATATATAAATAGATCAAATATAATGAAATTTGAATATTTTGTAATTTCAAATTTATTATGGTAATATTATTATTATTATTATGATATTTTTAATGTAAATATTTATTATATTTAATTAATATTTATATTTTCATTGAATAATAACACGTAATAAATGAATTAATTATATATGGGAGTTATGGTTTTAATCTTTTTTAATATTTTACTAAAAGTTTATCGTTAATACGTGACATCATTAGAAAAAAAATATAACTTAAATCCAATATACAAAGAATTGGTATCAACTATATAAATAAAAATAAGAATAGATAGATAGATGATTTAGACGCCCATGTCCACCACCTAAATTGTGGTTGCTTCTAATGAAATTATAAAGAAGTCTCATCCAAGTTAAATCATGGCATTCAAGCACGATTTATGTCTTTAATCCTAATAAAACATTGCTCTGTAACACAATTTTGATAGATTTACATAAATTTTTTAAAAGATTATATTTAAGATAATTGAGTAATATTAGGGTCAGATTATTTTATTTGTACAATTTACTCTGAAATTCATTTAAATTTAAAACAAAAAGCTGAATAAGTCCTTGAACTAGAAATGAGAGGAATAAGGGTGTAAAAAGGTAGAGTCAATACTAAGGAAAGATTACGAAAGTTAGGCGTTATTGATCAGCTAGATAGCATGTGTTTTATGCAAAAAGGATGTTGAGGACCTCCACCATTTGTTTTTTCGTTGTCAGTTTACTTGGCGTGTGTGGTGTGCTTGGTTGTTTGATTATGACAGATTGTGGGTTGTTCCAGGGACAATTAAGCAACATTTTGAAAGCTAAACAGAAGTGACTGTAAGGAAGGAGGAACGTAATAGGTGGCTATTGGATTTTTTGCTATTGTTTGGCATATATGGATGGAAAGAAACGATAAAATTTTCAGGAGTCAAGAAGCAGGAAATGCAGAAATTATTACTAGGTCGCTTACGAGTTGTAAGGATTGGAGTAGAGTTGATCCAAATGGTTGTTGATGACAATGCCGGAGATGACTATGGATTGTTTATTATTATTGTTTAGTCTTGATTCTTTTGTTGCTCCACCTTACTGTGTTGAGCTCCTTTACTTTTAAAAAAAAAAGGTGCTGTCTGCTGGTACTTGTGTGTATGTGCATGGTGTGTACAATAGATGACCCTCCTCTTTCCCAGTTTTATTCATGAAAACCATTTTTAATTCTGAAGAAATAACCCAAAAAATCAACAACAAAATATAAAGAATACATATAAGTTGAGGAAATAACACCCAAAAATCAACAACAAAATATAAAGAATACATATAAGTTGAGGAAATAACACGTGAACTTTATTGCTGAAATTAAAACACACCTCCAGTTTTAAAACAATACAAACTCCATGTATGTGAACATACATATCATCTTTATTCTAAAAAAAAACATAAACACCTCCTGTAAAATTACAGGTACAATTTATTTATGACAATCCTTTCTGCAATTAAAAAGATCACACACATCTAGCTACTGTAATACAAGATTATTCCTTTCACACTTCCTGCAGAAACACAGGTAATTTATTCATGCACACTACACTCCGGCCGAAAAAGAAAATCCTTCCATTAGTAGTTGCCACCATGGTGCTATCCAGTTACATTCTCATTGTATTCCGGGGGACACTGAGCCTCCACAAAGAAAATTTTGGAAATAATTATGTTAGTTTGGCTCAAAATGATTGGACATTAAGACAATTATGTTGAACATTTTCTAGTTCTATCTGTTATCACAAACATATACAGTCCTTAGAAACATGATACTTCACTCTCAAGCACAAGTTGAAAGCTTTCCTTCCTTTATTTCTTATTCACCTCATGTTATAACATGGAGTCATGGACAAATCACAAGCTAAGTAGCACCCCAAATAGACACAAATAAAAGAACCCTAAGCATATTTTAGAGCTGAGGTGGCATCAAGTAGCGTTTTCAAATAAGTTTACAAAACTACAATAACCTTGACTCTTCAGTTAGTGTTCAAATCTTCTTACAAGCACTCTCTTAAGAAAAGGGCTGAAATGCAAGGCAACAACCTTACTATTGTGCCAGATGCAATTCAGGCAAAAATAAAATTGTACCTATTATATTATGTCAAACTTGAGCCTTTCTATTTCACAAAATTAACTTGTTATATATGCTATATATCTATGTACTTTTTTCATTTCCTTATTTTCATAAAATTGAGGGCGAAAATAGCAGGAAAATTACCGTACTCACTGGCAATTCAAGTGTTCTGCGCTGTTTCTTCTTGAGTGTACTATTAGCACTCTGGGCCAGCGTGATGAATGAAAGCAACAATAAGCTTCTCTCAGTAGGCAACAAGTCCCTGAAACAAATTATTATCGTTTCACAAAAGGACTATTGTTAAATGGTGAAATGATACAAACTGTGTATTGCCTTCTCTTTTTCTCATTATAAAAAGGGTACACTTCTCTGATCTCTTTTCTTTTTTCTCTCTTTTTTTTTTTTTCTTGTTTTATCCAAACAGACTTGCCTAGACATATAAGAATATTAACGAAATGAAAAATAACCATTTCTTTTTAAAGAAATAAAGCCCTGCTTTCTTTTCTTCTCTTTTTTTTTTGGGGTTAAAAAGCTTATCAATTTTTCTGGTTTGTTTACCTTCTAATAGTAAACCACTACAATTCGTCTAGTACGAGGGGTTGGGAAGAATGCACCATGTCTTAGGTAAAAATTCCATTCAGTACATATAAAGTGATTCCAAACCGTTCATCACTACATACCAAATAAGAAAATGACCCAAGATATAATCAAGAGGAAAACACCCAAAATGAGCGCATTAAATGCTTGTTTGGGTGCTGTTAAGTTAACAAAAAAAGATTTACCAAATAAGAAAATGACCCAAGATATAATCAAGAGGAAAACACCCAAAATGAGCGCATTAAGTGCTTGTTTGGATGCCGTTAAGTTAACAAAAAAAGATTTTTTTTATTTTTTAGTCTGTTTTGTAAATTTTTAGTAGTAAAAGTAAAAACATTCGAAAAAAAAAAAACATTTTTTTAAGTGTTTGTTTGGACGTCATTATTTTGATAAAAAAAATCTTTTTCATTAAAATATATCTTTTTTATTTTTTTAGCGTGTTTGGCAAATTTCTAGTAGTAAAAGTAAAAGCACTAGAAAAATAAAAAAATTATTTTTTTTGAGAAACTGTAATTTACATCTTTTTTTAAAAGATCTTTTTCCTTAAAAAAAATATGTTTTTCACGATCTTTTTGTACGAGATATCCAAAGTACTCTTATATCGTTATACCCAAACATAATTGATAGATAAAAAGATCTTTTTGTACGAGATATCCAAACATAAAATTATTTTTATTTTTGCATAAGATCTTTTAAAAAAGATAACTCGAAAAAAGATTTTTTTTTAGAAGTTCACCCAAACAAGCCCTAAAAGATTTTTTTCTTTAAAGAAAGATATTTTTCACGTAATAAATAAACAAAAAAGTATTTTTATATGGTTATACCCAAACATAATTGATAAATAAAAAGATCTTTTTGTATAAGATATCCGAACATAAAATTACTTTTACTTTTCTATAAGATATTTTGAAAAAGATCTTTTCTTAGAATTAACTAATTCAGCACATCATTTGATATAAACACTCACATATAAGTCCAGGGGTAAGTAGTTGTGATAATGCTTGCTTTCTGAAAGTGTTTCTGGACTGCGGCATTCAGATCACCATGCCAAGGGTCTTCATCTATTTTCCCTTGCATAAACTTGGGTAGCACGTCGCCATGAGAGAAAGTCTTCATCTTATTGCACTTAGTGATCGTGCACAATAAACTACTACATAGCCCTGGGAAATACAAAGTTGAATTCCCCGTGTAAAAGCTTTCAAGTTTTGGTAACTCGTTGAGAGACAAAGTACCAAGCTTACTTAATAGTATCATATCTTCTGGTTTATCTCCCTCTTCATGAGCCACTACTACCTCCAATAATTCACACTTGGTAATGGACAATTCTCGCAGTGCACCCAAACTTTTGGCAGTTGAAGATTTGAACAAATATTTCAATCTTGCGCAATTCTCTACCTTCAGTTGAGTGAGATAGAAGAAAGACACGGCAGATGATGCTGCCAAATTTTTCAACAAGTTGCATTCCGAAACCTTCAACGTTTCTAGCATTTCAAGAAGGGGGGCCATCCAGAGGTGCTCAAACCCCATCGAATAGAGGTTGTGTAGTTTGTTAATCTCCAAATATTTAAGCTGCGAGAGGATTTTGGAATAATCAATGTCAGGCCCTTTTGGACGGAATATATCTTTAAAGGCGCAATCTACCAGCTGAATCTCCGTTAATTTCGGTAGTGACACCTTGGAAAAGAAAACATCTGGAAATTCATCTGATTCATTATCATTGAAGCTATCCAGTCCCAAGTAATTTAAGTTTTGGAGGTCCACATGAAGTAGTCCCTTCTCAATCATTGTAACATCTTCCTTACTCAGCACCAGTTCCTCAAAAGTGGATGTAATAACCTAGGATGTGAAATCAATAATAAAGACAAGGTAATTGAGAATCTTCCTTTCTTTCTTAAGATATGAAATAAAACCAGTGATCATATTTTATTCACAATAAGAAAAATAAGCAGACTGTATGATATGTCGGACTACCGTTATTAGATTATTGTTTAAACATATCAAAATAAATAATTTAATGTGGTTTTTAGTAAAAAATTCAAGACACTAAATTTATGTTTTTAACTAACATTTTTATTTATAGTATCTTTGAAATTAAAAGTATCCTTGGTAAAACATTGTATTATATTGCTGTCAATTGTCTAAAAATTGGGTTCAGTTACGTGACTTTCTAATCATAAAGGAAGAAACCCAAGAGGCCAAGATGTGTTCTGTGATAATAATATGTGTAATATAATATTTAGAATTTGTTTATAATTTTCAAACATATTATATGTTAAAATAACATAAGTTAATTGTAATTATTCGAATTTACTTTTACCAGTCCGATTTATAGTAGGAAAATTTTAACAAAAATGTTATGTGCCACAAAAACTAGTCACTAAATCAGGCAATATCTGCTGCAAAAGCTTTGAGCTTTGGACAACTAAAAACGTATAATCTTGTTAAGACAACAGACTGATCTAACAAATTCTGCATTCCAGAACAAATGCATCTCAGCTCTGGCAAAGCCCATAGCACCATAAAGGTCAATTGGGGGAATAACATATCAATCTCTTTATTATTTGCATCTTGGGGAAATGCTTCATCTTTTGCAACAATCTCCTCTAACTCCCCACATTTTCTCACATCTAAATGCCTTAGGTAGTCTCTGGGAACTGATGCTGGAAACAGATTTTTTATTCGTTTACATTCCTGAACACCAACTCCCTCCAGAAATGGAAAGCTGAAGGGACTTGCTTTGGGATCATTGTTCCAAACATGCCTCATACTTGGAAGCTCTTTCAAAACAATTGTCCTCAGGCGAAATGTAACAGGATCATCATGTTTTGCTGATGTATCTTTCACGTCAAATATTGCCTCAACATGTTTACATTTCCTCACTTGCAGCTGTTCCAAATTACTTAGAAGAGGAAGTAAATGAGATGGGAGAACTGCATTTGTTAAAAAGTCACAACCATCCACCTCCAAATATTTTAAACCGATAAAGACCACTCAACTGGGATTTCTGATGAGCCAACCCATTTCCCTTCCAGTTCAGGATAATTATTCAGAAATAAAGCTGTCTGAAATAATTGAAGAAAATGATTATTAATATTATTATCAGCTGATCCAATAGAAAAGTAATTGAAGTAACACATCTTGGTTTGGTTCTTTTAAGTGGGAAATAATCGTCCACATCTCAGTCATTCCATGATTGAATTCGTTAATTAATTTATAAAAATCCGCACCTGATATAAGAACTGCTTTCCTAGTACAACGTTGAGAACCTCTTGAGAAAATTCGAAGACCAAATCATGTGGGTCGTAGAGAGAAGCTTGGATTTTCTTGAAGGATCTACATCTCTCAATTGTTCAGAGAAGATGGTGAAGACCGAAACATCTGGTTCGTAGAGAGAAGCTTGGATTTTTCTTGAAGATCTTCATCTCTCAATTGTTGAGAGAAGATGGTCATCTTGGAGCACATCCATATCTTCACCTGAGCGAGAGAGGGTAACTTCAAGGCAGCATTGCCTTGATAAAAGCATTCCAGGCTTCTCAAATGTTGAAGACTTATGCGCTTTAGCTGCTCAAAGATGATCTCTTCTGTGGCTGTTTCATCATCTTGCTCTTTTTGCACTATGTCTTTCAATGATTTACAATCATAAACGTACAACTCCTCAAGGTGCTTTAAGCTTCCTGCTGCAGAGGATGTGAGCAAACACTGTAATCCATGACATCCAACCACATTCAATTTTTTCAGATTGGTTGGATATTGCTCTATTGCCCTCAAAAGTGGACAACGCCAAACAATTAATTCCTGGAGCCTTTGCCAAGCAGTCTAACCCGCCAATGGAGCTTAGCTCAAATAGGCAGCTTAGGGACAAGTACTCTAAGTGTTCAAGGAACTTGGGATTTGATGGGGGAACAATATCTTCTTGAGGCTTGTGGAATTCATAATGCCCATTCTCTGTAACTTGGGTGTCCGCCTCCCAAGTATTTCACACTGCAAAGTAGAGTACTCATTATTCACATCATCATCAAAGGTTAACATTAGTCCCCTTAAATATTCAAGTTCAAGATCCTCGGACTGCTGTAACCATGACTTTAGCACCCAAGTGTCCTTCGATTTCATGCTCAAAGTTTTCACCTTGGAAATGTCCTGTTAAAGACAAAAAAAGAAGAAAAATAAAGGACATGCTTACTGCTTGCCTCAGTTTGTGTTTAATTTGGATTTTAATAGATAAGAAATTAAGAGAATAATCACCTTTATATTTGAGAAAAGGGGTGGTCTAGTAATTGGAGGGCTATTTCCTTGTGGTGTCTGAAATAGGTCAAATTTGTTGCAGTTGAACGGATACAAAATGTTTAACTCTGGACACTCAAAAGTGAACATTCCATCATAAAAGTGAGCGAGTTGCGGCAAGTTATACAATCTCAACCGTGTTAGATAAAGAAACACAAACTTTTTTGTTTCACCACCTCCACCGCTATCTTTCTCAACAATTTCTCGCAGCTCATCACAAAAATGTACTTCAAGTTGCTCAAGCATCTTAAGATTTGTAGCTATGGCTACAGGAAACAAGGCTTTCAGTTTTCTACAAGACTTGACAGACACCTGCTGCAGATTTCGAAAGCGGCTGTCATTTTGTTTATCCTGTTGGGGCCAAACGTGAGTCACATTTGGTAGCTCTTTCCAAAGTGAGCTTCTCCAACTGGAATGTTCCCTTGATGTCATTCATTTCAAAAATGCATGTGATGTTTTTACAATTTCGCACTTCCAATTCTTTTAGGCTCTTCAAACATCGAAGAACAAACGATGGAATTGCAAATGATTCAAATTACACCTTTCCAACGTCAAAGTCTTCAAACTGTGAAACCAACCTTTGTCAAGAGCTTTTTCAGTCTTCCAGCCTTCTTCAAGTACCGAATGCTCGGAAACACTTATTTTGTCCATACTTCATAATATTTCTGCCAACATATTGCAAATAAAGTTATGATTCAAGCACATCCCAAAACACAATCAACTTTCTATCCATAATATATGTATGTAATAACTCTTAAATCGAGTGCAATAATCGAAAATGAAGTGTGATGAAAGTAACTCGATTTTACCTTATTCAAGTTAAAAAGAAAAAGAAGCTGAATGAAACACAATTTACCTTCTTATGTATATATGTTCTATTGTGGCTCGTAAATCACCATTCCAGCACAATCTCTTCTCTTCATCACGTACAACATACACTTTTTGCATAATTGTTGGCATGGTTTTGATTTCTTTTTCAGAGAACTTTTCCATTTTGGGGCAAGCACTCACCACGAATTTCTCCAATAATGGAAACTCAAGAGAATAAATCTTGGAACTGCAGAAACTTTTAAGATTCTTCAAAGATACAAGTTCAAGAGCTTTCATTTGTTTAAAAACTATCTTATTATTAGTCCTGCTCTGTTCATTGACTTCATCTACTATTTGACGATCTGATACAATAATATCCTTCAGAGATTCACAATTGGTTATCTTCATTTGACGAGTTGACCCAAGCTTTTAGCTGTTGAAAGTGTCATTACATATTTCATGCATTTACACTCTACCACTTCCAAATTGGTCAAGAAATTGAAACGTATTTTCTTCTCTGAAGGTACTATATTATCCAATTTAGGACAATTCTCTAAAAGCAATGACTCTATTCTTTGAAGAATTGCGTCATGTTCAAAGCCAATCTCCATAAGACAAGACAAGTTGGTTAACCTCAAGGTTTTTAGCTTTGGAACAACTCCTATTTTTTCATTTCCATCGGAGAGGACTTTTCTTGAGACTCCACCAACTTGTAAAAGAGACAATTGTCCAGCCATAGGCTCTTCAAATTAGGATTGCTGTGAAGGAAACGAAATAGAATCTCGGTGTCCTCTAACCAGGACAAGCGAAGAACTTCTAACTTGTCTCGTCGATAGCGACTTGACGAACTTGTATGCTGTAACTCAATATGCATCGACCTCAACTTATTCATTACCTATATAGGAAATAAATAATGAAATCATTATATAATTTTGATGGTTTTCTTTACTATAAATTGAATTTGTTCTGATTTCAAGTGTTTGGTGAGTAGTTAAACATGAATAATGTGGTGAGGTATATTAACATAAAAGAGTCATAATTTTTTTTATAAGGTTTGGATCAACACATGACATCTAACATACAAGTTAGTATAATTTCTTACTCAAAAATGCTATGGGCACATAAAAAATCAATCATTAAATCAGCCACCATATATATAATTTAACTAATTTTCAAATATACTTTGTATTTCAACTTGTATTATATGGGAGTGGCTGATTTGGTGACGGATTTTTTTGTAGTTATTTCTTATTGACTGAGATATTTACGTAAATTTAAATAAATTTTTTGAAAGGCTGCTTGATATTACCTCTTCAGGAAAGAGTGGCTTTCTTTGAGCAGATGTTGCGGCTTGAGAGGACGAAATGTTTCATGAAAGAGCTGGCTTTCTCCAAATAGTTCAAGCTTGCGACAAAGTTCAATAGACAGCTCATCTAATTTTTCACACTCCAATTTACAATGTTCTGGACAGAAATTCTTGAACTTTGGTAGCTTAGAAAATTTAATGGAGGTTAGCTCAGGAAACACCAAGCTATCAGGATCGCATGTGCTGCTGCCGCTGTTGTCGCTGGTACCATTTTGCACTGCTACAATTTCCTTTAATTTGGAGCAATCTGATACAACTAAACGTTGCAGTTTTTTAAGCTGATGTTTAGCAATGGAAAATGGAAATATATTTACCAACTTGCGACAACCATGAACTGTTATGTTCTGCAGAGATTTCAGTTGAAGTGTCCCTTCTTGGTCTTGCTCGCATCTCACTATCCTTTCCAGTTTTCCTAGTGATTCCAAATGAACATCCCGCAATAAAGTTTCGTAGTGACGAGCATATCGTTCTGATCGCAGGTTAGGTCAAATATAGTTTCCATTGACTTGCAATCAGTAACTGTCAAGCTGCTTAGTCCTTGAAATATTCCCTCCATGTCATGACCGAAAAACACTCACCAATTGATTGCATTTTTCAATGACCAGTGTGTCCAGTTTCTCAACCGGGACGTTAAGATTCCATATCTTTTTCAAACTGCTCATCCTGCTCAGTTTTATATTCTTCAAATTTGGAAAAGTAGCATCCTGCATTGATTTACAGTAACAAGATAATTATCAAATTAAAAGAACACTGCTAGATTGCACGAACTATACTGCGAAAAGAGGGTAACTTGATTAATTATTATAAAAAGGAGGTATGTTGTTTTGGTCACTCAAATTGAACATAATTTTCAAAATGAGCTTTTAACTTTAGAAATGCAACTTCCGTCAACTTCAGAAAGGCTTTCATCTCACAACTATTAGTCCTGCACTCTACCGTGCTATGTGATGTCATTTTATTTGTATTAGGATTGAAGGAAGGAGCTGATGCGACCAGGTCAAGTTCAAGCACCACAAATTAAGCTCGACTCATAACCATTAAACCTATTTTAAAAGCTATAATAACAAATTAACTTTACATTTGAAACTCAACCTATCAAATTAATGAATATAATTCATAAATTTAAATTAATATGGCACTCAAATAACACATTAGTAA